>NW_027178820.1:0-27299 GCF_019968985.1 Porospora cf. gigantea B | reverse complement strand
CCGCCCTGCTAAGAAGGAAGAAATCAGTATACGGAGGCCCTCTGCAGGTAAAACTGCAGAGAGACCCTCTCTTCGCCCCGAGCTCCACAGCCGAAGATCGGTTTTATGAGGCACGAAGATGTGGCCGTGAGATGGATCGACTGACGAAATTGAAATTCGTATCGGCAGCGGACTACTACGCGAGGAGAATGAAAGACATCACCGAACGAACTGGAATCTCCATCGTCCAGGAGGCTCCAAGAGCCACACTAGCACCAACTACCGAGACACGCGAGTATGCGCAGCCATCAACAGCCAAACCCCCCGAGGTCGCGCAAGCGCCAACGGATGACCTCCCCGCGATGGCCGAGGTGTGAAGGTGCGCAGGCGATCTCAACACAAGCTGACTACCCCAAGAGGGGACCACGCCCCTCGAACAACCACGGAAACGACACCTCCTCGCGCCACGATCGGACCCAACCCCACGGAACACCCCACAACCACGGAAATCACCGCTGAAATCACCCTCACCAACACAGACCCTGACCCAGAGATCCATATGACCGACGACCTAGACTGCGACACAAGAAACACATCTGACCAAGACGTAATACGTCCGTAGTGCCCTACAGCGGCGGATAACACCGATAGCACTCACCCCTCTGACCGCGATGCGCACTCAAAAACCGACGCGAAGGTCGATAAGGACCGCGACACCAGAAGCACGACCGAACGGGTAGGCAACAGCAAGGAATTCCTCACCACCGAGGGAACCATTGCGGGAACCATCCGCAAAGGACCCGACTTGAATCCAGTGATCCAGAAGACTCCCAAGTTAGAACGGGACACGCGAGGGAACGCTGACCCAACAGGACTAGGTGAGAAAAAACACTCCACCATGAAAATCTCTATGGGAACCACCTCGACCGACCTGGACTCACAACCAGACACCCCGCAGACTCTCGACGCGGAGCGCGACATCATAGACACGGCCGATTCAACAGTGAGAGGAACAAAGCGCAATACGGGAATCACCTACGACAGAACGGTCACCATCAACATCAGCCCAAATCTGGGGTTCCATGTAACTCGCGTACTAGGCCTCAAGGTCAGGCGCACGGCAGCCAGGACGGATAACGTGACTAAATCGCATGACGACCTGAGTACCGCCGCCGGAACCAACCGGACGGACCGGACAGAGATCGGGAGGGAATCGCCCACAGCCAAGGAAACCACCTCGGAAACTATTCTGACTAACCAAGAACTCTCCTCGGCAATCTTGGTGGCTCTTGACGCGGAACGTGTGAACAGAGGATCTCCCAAACCTATAGAAACCACTGCCCGAACCAGGCTCATGACTCTCGACTTCGAGGCAGCACTCAACACCGCCCCCGAACACATCAGAGGCACCTCCGATCTGGAGGCGCTAGCGACGAATAACCCCACGGCCACTAGAACCAACGCCTCCCGTATCGACCCTGACCCTAGTCCAGACACCCAGGAGTGCAACATGGGAGCCAAAGCCGACCCGACGGAGCCTGGCAACGAATACCTCACCTCCACAAAATTAACTGCCACCGACCCTAACTCCACTTCAGGGAACCAGCGCGACACAAGAGGTAATGCCGACACTAGACACGGCGACACGAGAAACATCATCAACGCAACGGCGACGGGCAAGAAATACCTCACCACCACGGAAGCCACCAACAGAATTGATCTGACGGACCCCAACACGGACACCACCGACCCCACATCGATCGGCAACAAACACCTCACGGCCACTGAAACCTCGGCCGGAATCCCTCCCACTGACCCCGCCGGATATGCCCAGAAGACTGACTTGGAGTGTGACGAAGGAGGCACTAGCGACGCAACGGAAAAGGCCCCAGAAACCACCGTTGGAATTTCCCCTGTTGACCCCGACCCCTACTGGGACGCCCGGATGAAGCCATACCTAGGCCGCCGCCGCGACATCAGAAGTACGGGCGACCAGATCGCACTAGGCAAGCAACACCTCACGACGACGGAAAACGCTGCCGGAACTTCCCCCTACTACCTCAACCCGAAGCGGGGGACCTTTGTCACACATGAGCCTGGACGCGTAACCGGTGGAATCACCAGCCCGGGAGAATCTAGGACGTATCCACCCACCTCCTCGGAAAACCAGGATGGAACGGCCAAGATCGACACGGAGTTCCATGAGACTACGGTGCTGGACCGTACGGTCAGGGGTAATGCTGGCAAGATGGACACGGGTAGGGAATCGCCAGTCGACAAGGGAAACTCTGCTGAAACCACCCTATTCGACTCCTACTCCAATTCAGAGACTCAGGCGACTCCTGACTTAGAGTGTGACATAAGTGGCACGGGCGACCTATCCATGTCCGGCGAGGAACCCCCTGCGGCTGCAGACATCATCACGAAAATCTCCCGTCCCGACCTCGACCCCAATATGGACAACAGAAGAACTCGCGACCTGGACCGCGAGGTCAGAGGCAAGACCGACAGTAAGCACGTCGGAACCCAATCGCCCGTAGTGAAGGGAAATACTGCAAGAACCACCCCCACTCGCTTCGACTCCAATCTGAAGTCCCACGAGAAGGCCGAGGAGGACCGAGGCACCTACGGCACGACCGAACCGGCTGACACAGGCATGGAATCTTTCCCTAGCAAAGGAACCACCGTTGCCGCCACTCTCACGGGCCCGGACCCAAATCTGGCACCCCTTGACCGTAGCACATGCGGAAAGGACGAACCGATTGGATTCTACGAGACGGTCGGGCAGGCTGCGCTTAACATGAAAACAACCACCCATAAGGGAACCGTGGTCGGAACAACTCTCAGGAAACTCGACCACAACTCAGGGAGTCAGCGGACCTATAACTTAGACGGCGATACCATAGGTACCGCTAACCGAGCGATGCTAGGCACGGAACACCCCACGGCAAGGGAATTCACCACCAGCACTCCCCTCACCGACCTCAAGCACTGCCTAGACATCTCCGCTACCCTTGAACTAAGACCCTCGCACGGCAGAACTACCATTCCAGTGGAGACCGCAACGAACCCGCCTACCCCCACGGTAAGCAAGAACGGAACTAACTCCTATCTGACCGCGATCGGCACCGAATCGCTCGCTGCCGAGGAAAGCGCCCCAGGACCCATCCGCTCGGACCCTAACTACAATTCTGGAATCCATACGACGTACGACGGGGACCGGAACAACAGTAGTACCTCTGACCTATGTGTGCATGGCACTGAACACCGCACTGCCTTGGGAAACACCAACGCAAAAACAGAGTCTGGCACGAATACACCAACCCCCAAGGAGATCGGCACGGGATCAATAGCAGTCAAGGCAACGGCTCCCGGAATCACACGAATAAAATCTACCTGTAACTCGAAAGGCGATGCTGACACGACCGAGATCGACGAAGAACTTCCCAGGCCTACGGGAACCACTGCTCGAACCACGCGCACGGACCCCTATCCCGACTCCCAGGAAGAGACTCACACGACCTACGATCGGGATCAAGACGCCAGAAAGACGGGAGACCGGGCTGGGCTCGGCACGAGCTACCCTTCCGATATGGAAACCGCAGCGGGAATCTCCATAACCGACCCTAACCCCGACGCGGGAATCCTCAGGCGGGATATCAGAGGAACTGATGACCAGACAAGACCCGAAACGGAAGACTCCACAGGGGGACCCGACATTCTAGCAGAGACGGAGATCAGGATAATGTCATGTGAGGCCACGGAAAGTACTGCCCGAATCGCGAGTAAGGACCTCGACACGGACGACGAGATCCATACGACTCACATCAAGGCTACGGAACTTACCCTCAAAATCCACAAGACTCATGACCCAAACCATGACGCCCTTGACGCTAAGGATCGGGTCGAGTCCGGATCGGAATACCTCACCTCTGAGGATACTACCACCAGAATTTTACTCCCCGACCCGAACTCAGTGACAAGGGACTGCGACAACAGAGGAACCACTGTCCCAACAAGGCACGGCATGGAAGAACTCATGGGGGGTATCACCACCTCAACAGTAACTACCGAGAATATACCAACCCCCAAGGGAACACACGACATAACGACCGCCCACCAGACAGAGAACAGGGCCGCATGCGGAACCACCCCCACTTATACCTACTTCGATTCGACAACTCTTGAGTCTGTCGACGAGAATGGCAACACGAGAGGCTCAGTGGAACCGAAAGGGATTGAAAAGGAACATTGCACTATTGCGAGAACAAACGCTGGAACTACCCTCACCAGCACTGATCACATCTCCACGACTCACGGTTCGAAACGTGACAACGTAGGCACCGCGGACCTGGCCGCGCTCTGCAAAGCACTCCATACCATGGCCAAAACCACCATCAGAATCTCTCTCACCAACCTCAAAACCCTGCCGGTGACCTCCGTCACCCAAGAATCGGAAAGCGTGACAAGCAGGACCTCCCTAGCGGAGACTGGAACACATCCGCTCACTCCAGAGAGCACAAGCCCAAAATTGGAGTCTCACGAGACGCACGAACCGGACCGAGAGGTCAGTTGCACGGACGGCACGGCGGTCTCTGAGACTGAGCTGTCCGCTGCTGTGAGAGCCAATGCAGATACCGACCCAGCTAGCCCCGGCTTGAACGGGGAGATCCAGGTGAGGCCCGTGCGGAATCTCGGAAGGAGAGGTGCCGCTGACCAGGCGGAGGGCGGTTCGGAACACCAAGCAGGCATGAAAACCCATGATGGAATCACCACCTTAGACACCAGCCCAAACCTGGAGTCACAGGCGACCTTCGAGCTGGACCACCAGACCAGCGGCACGGCTGGCATGACGCACATCAGGACGGAATGGCCCGGGGTACGGGAAACCAAGGCTGGAAATATCCGCATTGCCCCTCACCCCAATCCGGAGAGCCAGGGGAAGGGCGACGAACAACGCGATACCAGGGGCACAGTCGACCTGGCAAAACGGGGCACGGAACTGAGCGCCAGCGCGAGAAGCAAAGCTGGGACCAACACGACAGACACCGTTCCGAACTGGGAAAGTAGGGCGAATCCAGGACCGGTCCGGAATATTGGACGCAATGGAAATTGGACTCGAGGAGTCACGAATCATCCCACTGCCACGGATAAGACCGCTGGAACCACCCTCACCAGCCCTGAGGCCGCCCTGGCAACCCTCGACCGTGCTACGAAAGGAACTGCTGACTGGATAGAACTTGGCAGCGAACCCACTACTCCCACAGGAACGGCCACGAATCCGCCTAACGAGACGGAATGGAAGGAAGGAACCAATCCCGATCCGACGGAAAGGCCCCATAACGACACGAAAAGGGGGACGGGAAATATCCCCATGGACCTAGACTCCAATTCGGACGCTCATACGACGCACGAACGGAACCAATGCACCAGGGGGACCGTGGGCCAGGCGGCCCGTTGCATGGAACACCGCACCGCCACGGAAACCCATGAGGGCACAACCACCAAAGACACCAGCCTGGGGGCCCGGGAGACGCCCACGACAGACCGAGACGTCAGCTACCATATCGGTGAGATGCACACTCAGACGGAATCACACAAGACCGAGGGAAACAACACTGGAACCACTCCAACTGACATGCAACGCGAATGGGAGATCCAAGGGAAAGGAAATGACTGCGGCACGAGAGGCACCACCGACCCAGTAGAAGCAGGAACGGAATCTCACGCCAGCACGGGAAGCACCACCAGAACCACCCACAGGGGCACCGATCCGAATCAGGAAACCCCTGCAACACTCCAACCTGATAGAGACACGAGAGACGACAGCACACCTGTGTCCACAGCGGAAGGACCCACAGAACATACACTACCCACTCGCGACACCAGAAACCTGAACATTTCCACGGACTACAGCCTCAAAACTGGGCGCACGTGCGCGCCCACGGCGGCCGAAATGAGGACCCACGGGAGAATTCCTACCTCCGTCCCCACTGTGACGGGAGAGAACTCTGACAGCACATCCAAAAGCAGGCCAGCCCAGACCGAAGCCGGAACTATAATTTGCGAGAGCTCCCCGGCCCCCACCACCAACGGGAAAGTCAAAAGCACTCCAACCACCCACGAAAACACAGAAGAAAGCACTACCGCGCACCTCGACAGCGAAGCTGAACACACTGACACGCCCACTACCACGGAAACCGCAATTGACGCGACAATCCCTACCTCTACCTCCAGAGACACGAACATCGCCCACAGCACAATCGAGAGATCACTAGCCCACGCGGTCACGGGAAACGCAACCGACCCCACAACCACGGCGAGAACCGCAACTCACGAGAGCACAGCCCCGGCCATCGCCAGATCTATAAATCAAGAGAGCCTCGTAGCACGGGCTACGACTGGACAGGACGAAAGCACCCCAAAGAGTCACTACGGCATGAACGGAAGCACGGTCGCAAACGTCACGGCCTCTAGAACCTCTACCCCAGGGATGACCTCAGCACCCGACCCAACCCCTAATGGACCGAACACGGAGAATGGCCCCGCCGACAGCACGACAGCTCCCTCACTGGAAGGATCACCTGACTATACCCCACCCACCCACAACAGCATAAACCTGTCCCCACCACCTCGCAAACACGCTCGGAGTGCGCTCACGGAGGCTGCCGCCGGAAACGCTATCAACTACACTATTGCAGTGAGCACCACAACTCACGGAAGCTTAGCTCCCGTCACAAACGGATGTCACTCACCCGCCACGGCAGGACAACCATCCACTAACGAACGCATGAAAGAGAGCAACGTCGCTAACACCGGAGGCATTAGGGGGGGCACCGCCGCCCCGAACACGGATGGCACCACTACTCACCCCGAGACCGCTGCACCTGCCTTAATCTCCGCCGAAGCAGACACCGAGAACGGCTCGGTCGCGAGCACGGTTGATCGCGCTACAGCCAGTAAGGCAGTCGGCCACGCCACCTCCGAGAGAACGGAGATTATTGAGAGCTCACCCCTGGCAAACTCCAGATCTGCAAATCACGAGAGCCCCACAGCACTCACCACGGAAGAACAAGTGGACAGCACTCCAACCAGGCACAACAGCTTAAACGGAAGCACCATTGCTAAATGGGACAGCACGACCGGGCACGTAGGCGCGCCGACTGCTGCTCGAACGGCTACCAACGAGAGAACCCCTACCCCAGTCCCGGCCACAATAGAAGTGCACACGAAACACTGCTCGTCTGAGAGCACTCCCGCCCTCGCCGAGGCGGGAAATACACATTACGGCACTACCACTGCCCGAACAGCAAATGGCAAAAAGACCTCCGTCCTCACCAGGGCAGGACCCTTCGACAGCACACCAATCCTCGACGACAACATGATTGCAAGTACTTCAGCTAAATACGGCGAGCGCACACCCGCTCGGGCGGTTGCCGGAACGGCAATCAAAGGGGCCACTCCCGCTGCCACCGTGACTGGACAAGCCGCTATCACTCTAACTCCACTCGACAGCACAAAGGAAAGTACGGGGACTAACCACCCCAGCGACACAGGCGCGCCCATGACCACGGAAACCGCAACCCACGGGACAATTCCCACCACGGCCCCTCGCACCACGGAACCAAACACGGCTGACAGCACAAGCGAGAGCACGCGCGGATGTGCTATCGCCGGAAAGGAGAGGGACCACACCGCCACGGCGAGACCAAAGAACAACGGTAGCCTCGCCCCCTCCACAGATGGAGCGGTAACCCGCACGAGTGGGCGCACTCCTACCATTGAAGGACACCCAACCTCACACGAACTATTGAAGGAAGGCACTCCCTCTAACTCCAGGGGTACTACCGAGCGCCCCATGACCCCCACGACAGGAAAAACGGCCACCCACGACGAAACCTCTGGACCGGCCCTGATTTATGCTGAAGTGAACACAGGTAACTGCTCGACCGAATGCACACTCGCGCGTGCTGCGGACGGAAACGCAACCCACCCCACCACCTTGGCGAGAGCTGCAAGCCACGAGAACGCAGCCCCGGCAACCACTAGAACAGCAAAACACGAGAGCCTCTCACCACCCACCAACGCAGGACATGATGAAACCGCTCCAATCAACCACAACAGCAATAACGGAGGCTCAGTTCCTATCAATTACAGCACCATTTTTTGCACCGGAGCGCCAGCTGCAAGAATGGCTGCCGACGAGAGAACATCCTCCTGCGTCCCGGTCACCACCGGAATGAACAAAGGGAGTGGCTCAACGGAGAGCCCGCCCGAGCGAGCAGCTACTAGACCGAGAAATCACGGCACCACAACCGCCCGAATGGCAACGGACAAGAGCACCTCCTCCCCCACCACGGCCGGACCTATCGGAAGCAAGCCGACTCTGCACGGCAGAACGAACGAAAGCACCTCGGCCAACTTCGGCGAGAGCGCGCCTGCCCAGACGGAGGCCGGAACGGAAAGCTACGGGAGCTCCTCATCACCCACCACGGCTGGAACTGCCGAAAACACCCCTACCACGAACGACAGAACGACGGACACGCCGGTGAAGAAGGGCAGCACATCTGAGCATAAGGCGGTCCCCTCCACGGCGGGAACCACAATCCCGAGCGAGCACGGAAGACGGCTCGGTAGACAGCACGCCCGCACGTGTTACCGCGGGAACAGTAACCGAGGAAAACATCTCTGCGACCAAAGCGGAAGGATTAGACAGGAGTCCACCCTCCCACGACTGCAAGAACCCGAGCACCTCCTCCAACCACGACTGACGCACAGGCACGCCCACGACTGCGGGAACCACAATAGACGCGGAAAACCGCACCTTTACCCCCATGACGACGGGAACAACCAAGAGCAAACTTGCCCACGCTGCTACCGGCACCGCAATCCAAGTGACTACTTGGCCCAAACCAGGCGCGCCCCCAACAACGGAATCAGCGACTTACACGACAACTCCTACCTCTGTCCTAATCACTACGGAAACAAACACATCCGAGAGCATAACCGAAAGCAAGCCGGCCAGCGCGGAAGCTGGAACAGCAACTCAGGAGACCACCACAGCCAGAATCCCAACCCACAAGAGCAGCGTCTCCACCGAAACAGGAACGCAGGATCGGCGAAAGGCACCTTAACCTCCCGCAACAGCACTGCTGGAAGCTCCGCGGCCCACCGCGACTGCTCAAAGGAGCGCTCAGACGCGCCCGACATGACCGGAACGGCAATCCACACGATAATACCCACCTCGGTTCCCACCAACAAGAGAACCGACAGAATAACCGGCAGCGCGCCATCCTGTGCTGAGGCGAGAACGGAAAAGCACACCCCCACCATCGCCAGCACTGCAATAAACGAGAACCCTGCTCCCACCACTGCCGAAACCCCTGTCAGCGCACCTACCAACCAAGCCTCAGCGAAAGGAGGCATCCGCGCAAACCACGAGACCCTAAGAGAGGACGCCAGCGTGCCCACTACTGCAGAAACCGCAATGGACGGGAAAACGGTCGCCCGGAAAACTGAAGGACTGGCCTACAGCACGGCAACCGCCAACAACAGCAAGAACCAACGCACACCGGCCCAGCCCACGACCGGATCGAACATGGCCGATAGCACCATCGAGAGCAAGGCAGCCAGCACCGATTGCAGAACGGCAACGTACGATCCCACCCCCACGGACACTGCGACTCGGGAGAGAGTTGGTCCCCCCATTGCGGGAATCCGTGTCAACGTACAAACCACCTATGATAGCACGAACGAGAGCACCCCTGTTGGCTCGGGAACTGTATATCACGATAACTCCCCTAGACCTACCGAGGCAGGACTGGTCGACAGCACCCACGACAGCACGCACGAAGGAATACCAGCCAATTACGGCAGCAAAAAAGAGGGCACGGACACGCCTACCAAGGCAGAAACGGCAACCTACGTAATAACACCCACATACGCCAGTACCACCAACGACAGCCCGAAAGAGAGCACCCCAGTCAACTACCAAAGCAGTACGCACAAATGCACTGCGGAGAACTACGACAGCTCCACTGAGTACAACGGTGCACCTAGAGCGGTCCGAACGGACACCCTTACCCTACACACGACCGACACGGAAACTCCCACCTCTGTCCAACCCACTACCGAAATGGAATCAGCGGACATCACGATTGAGGGCATGCTCGCCTGCGAGAGGGCGAGAACGGAACAACCTACCGCCGCGGATATCATCGCCGGAATTCCCACCCACCTCGGCACCAGCGCGGATCCTGGGAAAACCCCTGACCTCGACCGGATGGCCAGATGCATAACTGGCACCAGGCATCGCGAGACGCAATCGCCCGTAGCCAAGGAATCCACTTCTACCGCGGGGAGTTCACCCACGGACCACCTGATGGTGCCGGATCGCGATAAAGAAGGAGCAGAGGATACTACAGAGACCCATGAGATCCTCGTACTGAACCATGGCACCAGCGGCATCAGAGGGTACGCCGACCCGACTGGGTCCGGTACGGAAGATCTCACCAGTCCAGCAGAAACGGAGGAGACGTCACTCACCCTCATAGAAACCAACGACGGAAACACAGCCGACTGGATAGAGATTGGTAGGGAACTGCATAAGGCTACGGCAACCACACTGGAAACCACTCCTGCCGATCGAGAACCCACCTCGACAACCCAGGTGACCCCGGACGCAGAACACGACACCAGAGGCACCACCGACCCGCTCGAGATCAACACGGAAACGCCCAAACCCGAGGAAATTACCACCCGAACCAAACTTACGAACCCCGACTCGGAGTACGCGACCCATACGATATACGACCACGACCGAGACAGAAGTGGCAAAGCAAACCGAGCCCCGAGTGGTACGAAATACCTCGAGGCCACGGTAACCGACGCGAGAATTCCTTCCACACTGACTCCCACTGCCACACTGACTCTGGAATTCAAGGCCGCAGAAGCAGTGACACCGCTGACACGACCATGGACGGGAACGAATACCCTGCGGTGGCGGCAACCACGGCTGGTCTTTTCACCCAATGGCAAGAACCAGAATATTGAAACCCCAGAGGGCGACACACGAGGCGTCGCCGACACACCCCAGCCAGATCCCAATGTCGAATCCCAGACACCTCTCCACCCGGAGTGTGACACCAGTGATACTGCCGACGCAACGATGCCTGGCTACATATACCTCAGTGAGACAAAAAGTACCACGGGTGTTTCCCTCACGGGACCTGGGGTCAACCTCGAGATCTCGGAATGCGAAAATAAAGGAACTACCCACCCCAGAGTGACCCACCAGACTACAGCACGGAACCTGGACATAAGAGGCAGGGAACCTCCCACGAGTAATATGACCGGAAGCACTCTCACGGGCCCCGACTCACGATCTGACATCCTGGCGACCCTCGAACGGGGCCGCGATCGTAGAGGCTCCGGCGACCCAAATGAGATAGGCGCGGAACCCTGTATGTCGACGGAAACCACCGCCGGAGCTACCCGTACGGACCTCCACCTGGACTCAGACACCACGGACACCACGGACCGGGCGGAGTTTGGCCTGGAACACCTCACGGCAACGGACTCAACCGAGGAATCCGCCCTCACTGAATCTAAACCTCATCTTGACATCTCTGTCAGGCATGAACATCGATACGCTATAATGGTAGGCTGCGACAGAAGAAGCACAGCCGACGGAACGGAGAAAGGTAATGATCATACCACCACCACGAAAAGCTCTCTTCAAATCTCTATCACGGACTCTGACCCTCACGGGAATGTCCGGGTAACACACGATCGGGGCGGCGACATCAGCGGCACGAGCAACTCGAGTAGACCTGACAAGCAATACCCCACCACTTCGTGTACGGCCGCGACTACTCCCCCCTCTGACCCTAACTCTGACCCGGAGATATATACCATCCTCGAATCGGGACGCGAGAACGGTGGAATAACCAGTCCATCGAAATCGAGCGCGAAACCACCCACCCGCCAGGAAAACTACCACGAAATGGCCACTAGTGGCACCAGCCCAAACCTGAAGATACACAAGACTATTGTGCTGTATTTGGGGCTAAAAAGCACAACGGCCACGAAGGATACCGAGACTGGTGCACCTGACAAGGGGAGAAGCACCCCTGGAACCATCCCGACCGTCACCGACCCTAACCTGTATACGACCGACAGGCCCGTGTCAGGCAAGGACGCTCCCAAGGCAACGGCCACCACCGATGAGGCCCACATCAAGGACCGCAATCCCAATGAAGATATCAAGAAGACTCCTGACCAGGACCGCGAGGCCAGAGGCAACGAAGCCAACGCGCGTGTCGAGACGGAATCAGCATACGCCAACGAAAGTGCCAACAGAGCTACCCCTTCTCACCCCGACGCCGGCGTGAAAATCCACGAGAAGGCAGCAGTGGACCGAGACACAAACGGCATGGCCGAACTGACGGATATCGAACCTGAACCCCCCATCATGGGAACCACCGGCACCTCCTCCATGGGCCTCGACTCCGAGCTCAAGCCCCAGGCCTGCGTCACAATTGGAACCACCAGCCTGTATGCGTCGCATGAGACATTGAAGTCGACCGCGCTAGATAACGAATCGCGCACGGCAGGGGAAGAAACGACTCCAATGCCTCTCACTGACACTGATCTCAACTCCGGGATGCCGAAACCTCGCGCCCGGGGGAGAGAAACAAGGGGTGCCAACGACCTGGCCGGGTCCGGCAAGGAGTATGCCGCTAGAGGCATCCTCGCTGAGACCTCCGGAAAGCACGCGAAAAACGGCTCGCTCGAGAGCACACCCACCCCAGCCGCAGCTGGGAATACATATTATGACAACATCACCGCCCGAACAGCTCATGGCGAGAGGACCTCCACCCTCACCAGGGCAGGACACTTCGACAGCTCACCTATTCTCCACGATAGCACGACTGCTAGCACCTCAGATAACCACGGTAACAGCACACCTGCTCAGGAGGTTACTGGAACGGCAACTGAGAGGTGCTGTCCCGCTCCTATCACGGCTAGACCAACCGCAATCACTCTAACCAAGCACGACCGCACAAAGGAAAGGACTACGACTAACCTCCTCAGCAACACAGGCGCGCCCACAACAATGGCAATCGAAACCCTCATGACAACCCCTACCACTGCCCCTCGCACCACAGAACCATACTCGGCTGACAGCACAATCGAGAGCACACACGCCCGTAATATTGCCGGAAATGGAAGCGACTGCACCACCTCGGTGAAACCCGAGAGGCACGGAAGCCCCGCTTCGACCGCCGCTGGAGCGGCAACCCACATGTGTAAGCACACACGTACTACGGCAGGGCATCCAATCACACACGAACAACCGAAGGTGAGCATTTCCTCCAACTCCGGCCGCACCACCGAGGGCTCAACTGGCCCTACGACGGCTAAAACTACCATCTACGACGAAACCCCAGGAGCGGCCCCAATCGCTGCCGAAGTGAACACTGGAAACTGCTTGACCGAAAGCACGTTCGCGCGGACTGCCGGTAGAAATGCAACCCACCCTACCACCACAGCGAGAGCTGTAATTAACGAGAGACCAGCCTCGGCATCTACCAGAACGGCAAACCTAGAAAGCCTCCTACCACCTACAAACGCAGGAAATGTCGAAACCAACCCAATCAACCACAACAGCAACAACGGGAGCCTGGTCGCTGTCAACGACGGCTCCACTCTCCGCACCAGAGCGCCAACCGCGCGAAGGGCCACCGACGAGAGAACCTCGACCTGCGTCCTGGCCACAACCGCAACGAACACGGAGAGCGGCTCAATCAAGAGCACGCCCGCGCGTGCCGTAACCAGACCTAGAAACCTTGGCACAACCACCGCCCAAATGACAACGGAAGAGAGCACCTCCGCCCCCACCACGGTGGGACCCGCCGAAAACATTCCACCCACGAACGACAGGAAGACGGATAGAACAACTGAATGCACGGCGGACGACCCTCCCTCGGCTGGAATCACAACCCCGGAAAGAACCTCCACATCTGCTCCGACCCCAACGGGAGCGAACACCGAAGACTGCACGATCGACAGCACGCATGCACATGTTACCGCGGAAAAGGTAACCCATGACAACATATCTGCGCCCATAACGGAAGGACTCGACAGAACTCCACCCCCTCACGACAGCACGAACCTGAGCACCTTCACCAGCCACGATCGGCGCACGGACATGCCCACGACTGAGGGAACCACCGCAGAAACGAAAACTCCTACCTTCGCCCCCACTACGACGGGCACAACCGAGAGCAAACCCGCTCACGCGGCAGCCGGCTCCGCAACCCACGGGACTCCTAGGCCCCAACCAGGCGCACCCACAACTACGCTAACAGCGATTTACGTTAGAACTCCGACCGCTGCCCCGGTCACGACGGAAACGAATACTCCCGAGAACACAACCGAAAGCACGTCGGCCAGCGCGGAGGCAGGAATGGCAACGCATGACACCACCACAGCCAGAACTCCAACCCACAAGTGTAGCGTCCCCACCGAAGCGGGAAAGGCAAGCCAAGAGAACATCTCCACACATGCCACGGCAAGACCTGCGAAAGGCATCTCAAACACCCACAATAGCACCACTGAAAGCTCGGCAGCCCATTGCGACTGCACAATGGAGTGCATTGACGCGCCAACTATGGCCGTAATGGGAATCCGCGAGACAATCCCTGCCAAAAAGGGAACGAACACCGCCGACAGAACAACCAGGAGCACGCCCCCCGGCGTTGCGGCCAAAACCGGAAAATTTACCCCCACCATTGCCGGCACGGTAACCAACGAGAACCCCGCCCCCTCTGCCGTGGAAACCCCGGTCAACGCACCAACCACCGACGCCAGAGCGAAAGGAAGCATCCGCTCAAACAACGTAACCTCAAGGGAGGACACTAGCGCGCCCACTACCGCGGGAACTGCAACAGACGGGAACATTTCTGCCCGAATTACAGATGGACAGGTCAACAACACTGCAACAACCAACGACAGCTCGAACCAGCACACCGCTGCGAATCACGACAGCGCAGGCGACAATAAATGGGCGCCCCCCTCGGACCGAACCACCGGCAAGATAATCCCCACTCTTACACAGGCCACGACCGGAACAAACATGACCGACAGCACTATCGAGAACATGACAGCCAGCGCCGAGAAGAGAACCGTAACGCACCACCCCACCCCCACCGCCCTGGCGACGCATGAGAGAATCGCTCCCTCCATCGCGGGAACCCGTCAGAATTTGCAAACCTTCTACGATAGCACGAAGGAGAGCGCCCGAATCGACTCGGGAACGGTAGATTACAATAACACTCCTGAACCTACCGAGGCAGGACCGGTCGACAGCACCCCCGACACTCACCACAGTACGCACCAAAGCACACCAGCCAAGTACGGCAGAAAAAAGGAGGGCACTGGCACGCCCACCAAGGCAGAAACGGAGACTAACGTGACAATACCGACCTATGCCCGTATCACTACGGAGACGAACACGGATGACAGCATAATCGGGAGCATGCACACCCAGGCCGAAGGAGGTACTGCACCCTACGACTGCACCTCCGCGATTCCGAGAAGAGGACCACACAGCACTACAACTACCAACGACAACACGAAAGAGAGCATCCCTGCCAAGTACCAAGCCAGCACGCTCAAATGCAATACTGGAAACTACGACAGTGAAGCGAAGTCTACTGACGCACTCTCCAAGGTCGAAACTACTACCCCGCTGATAACCCCTACCTCCTCCACGATGGTTACCGGAACGAACCCCGCGGACATTACGTTCGCTCGCCCCTCCGCTAGAAAGGTTACCCACCATTCAACCACTGGGCAGGCCGCGATCGAGAAGAACATGGCACCAGCCATAGTGGGAACAGCAACATGCTACCCTACCGCAAGCTCCGCGTTACAGGAGAGCACCGCTCCTACCTCAGTGGAAGCCCCCGTTGACACACCTAGCACCCATGACAGGGCCAAAGGAAACTCCCCAGCGAACGTGGGAAGCAAGGCCAAATGCACCGCCACGACAGGAACTTTAATTCCTGTGACATCCCCCATCACCGCCCTCTTCACGAAAGAGCCGAGCACCACCGACAGCACAATCGAGAACACGGGTGCCTGCGCCGCGACGGGTTCTGCAGCTCAGGAGATCACCAAAGAGAAGACGGCGACAAACGAGAGCATTGCCCCCACCATAGGAGGAACCGCAATCATTGTAAGCTCCCCGGCTCAAGCAAGCGAAGAACTAGCCGGAAGGACTGAAACCAAGCACGACCGCACGGACCAGAGCAAGGTGGCCCAAGACAACATTACCGCTGAACAAATGGGCACGCCCACGACTACGGAAAACGCGACTGACGCGATAACTCCCACCTCGGTCCCCACCATTACGGAAACCAACTTAGACACCTCCACTACCTACAAATCCGGACACGCGCGTGACAGGCGCACGACTCCCGCTGCGACTGCCACGAATCCGCCTCCCCATCCGATTGGCAGGATTCGCGAAGCGAAGGAAATGGTGATGGAAAATACCTCCGCAGACCTCGACCTCAAGGCAGACGTCCACACGACGCAAGACCTGGATCGAAGCACCGGGGGGACTACGATTCGGCAGGCGGAACACCGAACTAATACGGAAAGCCAGGAGGGCACGGTCACCATCGACACGAGTTCACATCTGGAGGTTCGTGAGACCCTCATGTCGGACTGCGACGCCAGCTGCACCAGCGTAGCAAGGCACAGCGGGACTGAATCGCTCGAGTCCTGCGAAAACAACGTCGGAATCACATTAGCCGACCTCCAACCCAACTCGGGAATCCGTGGGAAGATGGACGGGGTACGGGACATTAGAGGCACGGCAGACCTCGCAGGAGGGAGAACGGAATCTCGCAACAGCGCGAGCACTACCGGCGGGATGCACAACGGGACGGATACACTCGAGGCCTGGGAAACTACTCACGGAACTACTTTAACTGACCGACAACTCAACTCGGAGACACACTGGAATGCCAACGAACGCCACGACACAAGCGGCGCTGGTGACCTGGTAGAAGCGGGACTGAAATCTGGCGACAGCACATTAGACAGCACGCCAGCCAATGCCGTACAGGGAACTGAAACACACGGGAGCTCCCCCGCTCCCACCACAACTGGAAAAGACGTAAGCGGAAACACGGAGGAAAGCACTGTCGCTCACGTTGATAACGCAGCAGAATACATCGGAGCGCCCACTTACACGGCAACCGCAATTCACGTGATAATTACTACCTCCACTACCACGGAAACAAACACTGCCCACAGATCAACAGAGGGCTCGCTCGCCCGCGCGGCTAAGGGAAACGCAACCTACCGCACCACCACGGCGAGAACCACGACCTACGTGAGCCCACCCCCAGCCATCGCCAGAACCATAAACCATGAGAGCCCTGTAGCACTCGTCACGATAGTACAGGACGATAGCTCCAGAAAAAGTCACAACAGCGCGAACGGAAGCCCGGGCGCCAATGTCGACAACAGATCTGGGTATACAGCCGCGCTCACGGAGACGCGAACCTCAAATCCAGAGATGACCGCTGCACCAGACTCAACACCCATTGGACAGGACACGGAGGACGGGCTTGACGACAGCAAGCCAGCTCCCACTCCGGATGGACCAGGCGAAAATACGCCACCCACGCACAATAGCACGAACTCCTCCACCAAGTATTCCGCAACCGGGTGTACGGGTGCGCCCATGGAGGCTGGAATCGCGACCTGCGTGATAATCTCCACCCCAGCCCCTCCTGCTACGGGAACGAACAAAGCGGGCAGCTCAACCGACTGCTGGCCTGCCTATGCCGCAGCCGGGACGGCAACCCACGGAAAGCTCCCTGCTCCCTCCACCGCTGGGAAAACAGAAAGCACTCCAACCACCCACGAAAGAAAGGAGGAAAGCACTATCGCTCACAGCGACTGCGCACTCGAACGCAACAGAGCGCCCACATCTCCGATAACAGCAAAGGACGTGAGAAACCCTACCTTCACAACAACGGAAACTAACACTGCCTATAACATAACCGAGAACGTGACCTCCCGCGTGGTCGCGGGCAATGCGAATCGCCCCACCACCGCGAGCACCGCAACCCACGAGAACTCAACCCCCGCTACCGCAAAAACTGGAAATCATGAGAGCCTCGCAGCACCCATCAGGGCAGGACACGCAAATAGCGCCCGGAAACGGCTGAACGGCACAAATGGAAGCCAAGTCGCTAACACTGACAGCAAAATCACGAGCACGACCGCGTTGATGGCGGCCCGAACCTCAGTCCCAGAGACGAACCCCACTTCCGCCTCAACCTCCAATGGAGCAAACACTGAGAACCGCTCTGCAGACAGCACCCCTGCTCCTACTGCGGAAGGACCTGTTGACAATACCCCACCCACTCACGGCAGTATAAGCCGGTCCACATCACCATGGAAACAAGCACAGAGCGCGCACGCGGGGGACGCCGCAGGAGAAGCAATTAACTACACCATCGCAGTGAGTATCACAACTCACGAGACCACAGCCTCTGCCATGAACGGAGCCACAACGTACGAGAGCTGCCATGCACCCGCCACGGCAGGACAACCGTCCACCAACGAACGAACGGAAGAAAGCACTGCTACTAATCTCGGAGGAACCACTACCCACCCCGCTACCTCTGCACCGGCCCAGGCAACCGCTGAAGCGAACAGTGAGAACGGCTCGGTCGTGAGCACGGTTGACCGCGCTGCCGCCAGAAAGGCAACGAGTCACACCACCACGGAGAGAAAGGAGATCGACGAGAGCCCAGCCCCGACCAACGCCAGAACCGCAAACCGCGAGAGACCCACAGCACTCACCACGGAAGGACAAGTGGACAGCACCCGAACCAGGCCAAACGGTTCAAACGGAAGCCCAGACGCTAAACGCGACTGCATAACCGGGCGCATGGGCGCGCCCACCACAGCCCGAACGGCCACCAACGAGAGAACCTCCACCTGCGTACTGGTCACTACCGAAACGAACACAGGAAGCGGCTCGGCCGAGAGCACGCCCGTTCGTGCGGAGATCAGACCTAGAAATCACGGCACCACCACCGCTCGATCGACAAGGGACGACAGCACCTCCACACCCACCACAGCAGGAATAATTGGCATCACGATAACCCGGCACGGCAGAAGGAAAGAAAGCGCCTCGGCTAACTACGGTGAGAGCGAGTCTGGCCAGACGGATGCCGGAATGGTAATTCACGAGAGCCCTTGTGCTCCCACCGAGGGTGGGCCTGCCGAAAACCCCCCAACCACGAAAGACACAACGACGGATAGCACGTCCGCGAAGAATGGCAGCACATCTGAGTACACCGCGGTCCCCTCCATTGCTGGAACCACAATCCCAGAAAATCCCCGTACCCGCCCTAATACCCACTGGAGCGAACACGGAAGACTGCGAGGTCGACAGCACGCACGCAAGTGTCGCAGTGGGAACGGTAACATACGACAACATCCCTGTGCACACAACGGAAGGACTTGCCGACAGGACTCCACCCTCCCACGACAGCACGAACCAGAGCCCCACCGTAAACTACGACCGACACACGGGCACGCCCGCCACTGCTGGAACCTCGACAAACGCGATCGCTCTGACCCCCGTCCCTCTAAAACGGGTACAACAGAGAGCAAACGTGTCCGCGCGGCGGCCGGCACTGCAATCCTCGAGACTTCTAGGTCCCAACCAGGTGCACCTAAAACTACGGTAACAGCGACTTCTTTGGTGGATGTGGTAACTCCTGCCTCTCTCCCGATCACGAAGGGAACGGACACCTCAGACAGCACCCCTGACACTCATAATAGCACGAACGAAGGCACACCGGCCAATTACGGCAGGAAAAAGGAGGGCACCGGCACGCATCCCAAGGCAGCAACAGCATCTTATGCGACAATACCCACCTATGCCCGCATCACGGAGAAGAGCACGGACGAAAACAGAATCGGGCGCACGAACGCTTGGGCAGGCAGGAGCTCTGCATCCCACTACAGCACCTCTGCGCACACGACGACTGGATCATACAGCACCACTACAAGCAACGACGGCACGAAACAAAGCACACCCGCTAATCACCAAAGCAGTACGCACAACGGCACGGCGGAGAACTATGATAGAGCAGCTAAGCGCACCGGCAAAACCACCAAGGCCGGAACCACTATTCCGAAAACCACCCTCACCTCCTCCACGATAGCCAGCATAATTAAAAGCACGTTGGCACACCCCAAGGCTGAAAATGCAACTCACCACACAACCACTGGGCGGGCCGCGATAGGCGAGAACTCCGCACCGGCCTCGAAGAGAACGGAAACATGCGACCCTACCGCAAGCACTGCGATCCGAGCAAAAGGAAGCACCCCAGCAAACTACGGAAGCACAACAATGGGCACCGGTGAGGCCCCCACAACAGGTACCAAAAGTTTCGTGACGACTCCCATCTCCGCACCCCTCACTACGGAATTGAGCACAACCGACAGCAAAGCTGGGAACACGGGCGCTTGCGCTGCGGCGGGTAATGCAACGTATTACACCACCAAAGAGAAGACGATGACACACGATAGCTCCGCCCCCACCATAGGAGGAACCGAAATCCACGCGAGCCTACTGGCTCAAGCTAGCGAAGGACTCGCCGGAAGTACTGCAACCAAACACGATCGCACGAAACAAAGAAAGGAGGCCCAGAACAACAGCACTATTGAACATAAGGGCGTGTTCTTGACTACGATAAACACTACTCTCGCGAGAACTCCCACCTCAGGCTCTACGACGATGGAAACGAACACAGCGGACAACATAGTCGAGGGCTCGCTAACCTGCGCCATGACGAGAACGGAACAACTTACGGCCGCAAACACTATCGACGGAATTTCCCTCACTCACCTCAGCTCTAGCGTGGTGCCGGGGAATACCCTTGACCTGGACCGGGAAGCCAGATGCATGGCTAGCACCCGGTATCTCGAGACGCTATCGCCTCCGGCCAAGGAATCGACACCCACCGCAGGGGGTTCATGCTCTGACCTCGAATTCGACCCGAGGATCCCGGATTGCGACAGAGGAGGAGCCGTTGCCCTAACGGAGACCCACGCGACCCGCGTGCGGAACCAGGGCATCAGAGGGAACGACGACCAGGCGGGGTCTGGAAAGGAACACTTCAACATGACGGAAATCGAAACCGCTACCTGCATGGACCCCGACACCTACCCAGCCACCCAGAAGACTCCCGATCCGGTCAACAACATACCTGACCAGGCTACACTCGCCCCAAACACAGATGCCAGGAAAAATCCCGACCCAGAGAGGGATGCCGGAGTCACCGCTGTCCGGACCTCGCCAAGAAACCAAACTGACACGAGGCCGATGAGACTCCCAGGCCGACCAGGCCTAGCAGGGAATCACCCGTCGTCGACAGGGCACCCACGAGACCCCCACTTGGATACCCTGACGTCACTCGACCCGGAGGGCGTAGCAAGAGGCACTACTCTCACAACGGAGATCGACATGAAATTCGTCAGGGCCTTGGGAACTACCTCGGAAACCTCCCAGACAGACCCCGACTCCAAGCCGGACACTGATGACCGGACAGCATCCGGCCATGAATACAGCGCCGCTTCGGAAAGAACTGCTGGGAACTTCCTCACGGGACCCGACTCTAGTTTAGACACTGACCTGACCCCTGACCCAGAGTGCGACAGAAGGGGGGATAGGGACTACCCGGTCGCGGAGGACATCACTACCGAAACCTGCCGGACTGACCGAGACCCGAATGGTGACATCTGGAAGCCTCTCGGATTTGAGCACGACCCGACCAGGTCGGGCAACGAACCTCCCACAACCACGAAAATCGCTGCCAAAATCTTCCTCAGCAATGAACATCCAACTACAAGAACCCCCCCAATCAACGCAGACCTTAGCCCTGAGACCTACAAGACACGCCATGGGGAGCGCGATATCAGAGGCGGAGCAGACCTGAAGGCAGTCGCCGGAATCCCCCCGACTTCCCCCGAGTCCAACCCGGACAACCAGATGACCCCCGATCGGGGCCGTGACACCAGAGGCACCGCCGACGCACTGGAGACCGGTAAGGAACACCGCGCTGCCACGGAAACCACGAACGACACCTCGCTGAGGGACCCCAACTCAAATCGGGACACGGCAAATCCGATCGCGCCTGACAAAGACGAACTAACCCCCAAGGTAACAACTGCTGGAATACCCCCCACTGCGCTAGACTCCAAGCGGGAGGAGACCCACCAAGACACAAATGGAACTGCTGACTCGCACGCGTCTAACGAGACTCTAAGGCGGAGAAGGCCCGGTAAGGAGCCACTCACTACCGAGGAAAAAGCCGCGGAAACCTCCCCCATCGGTCCCGACCTCAAGCCAGAGACCCAGATGATCCCCGACCAGGAGTGCACCACATCAGCTACAGCCGACCTGGCAGTCATCGGTACGGAACCCCTCTCTATCGAGAGAAGCAAGGCCGACACCACCCTCATCGGCCTCGACCTCAAGAAGAAACTCTACACCAACGGCACGCTAGGAACTGCCGACCCGCAGGCATCGCATGAGACCCACGAGCTGGCGGCGCCTGGGAAAGAGATAACAACGCACAAGGGAACTATGGCTGGAAACACCCTTAGGGACCTCGATGCTCACCTAGAGGGCCAGACGACCCATGACTCGGACCGAGACATCACACACAGTACTGATCGGGCGACGATCGTCAAGGAACACTCAACGACAAGGGAACTAACAGCCGGAACTCCTCTCGCTGACTGTAAACACAACCTGGACATCGCTGCCACCCACAATGGGGGTCTCGTGCATGACAGAACCACCCTAAAAGAGTCGGGAACGAATCCACACACCTCCCTGTCAAGCAAGGAAGGAGCCAACTCCGATCAGATTGAGATAGGAACGGAATCGCTCACAGCGGAGGAATCCACCCGGGGGACCATCCGAGAGGACCTCCACCACAACTCAGCACATAGCAGACTCCGCACAACTCCCGATCGTGACCGGAAAATAATTGTCAGGAGGGAGGGGATCGAAACGGAGTACCACACCGCCACCTCGGAAAACATCAACAGTACCTCCTTTACAGACCCCAAGCCGAACGAGGAGACCCCTCCCGGGCACGAACCCGAACACGTGTACGCCAGAATATCCAATCGAACAGAGACCGGAGAAAACACACCAACCCCTACGGGCACGGAGGGGGGAACTACGATTGACCCGACCGAGACAGGCGCGGGTCCACCGACTACCAGGAACACTGCTCCAGGAATCACTAACGGCCAAGAAAATCACTCGGAAAGACTCGACGGCGACCCCAGAGGAGACACTGACTTGACTGTGCACAGTAAGCAGTACCCTGCAACCATGGAAATCACCTCTGGAGGCGCACTCCAGAAGTCCCACGAACTGCGGAGGGACAGGAGAGGCACGGCACACCCGGTTGCGCCCAGTTCGGGAAGCCCTGCTGCCATGACGGAGATCTACGACTGTGACACCCAAGGAGCCACTGATCAGGGGGTGCGCTACGAGACCCTCTATCCGACTACCACCAGAGCGGAACCACCCGACCATGCTGATGTCACCCTCAGCAACCGGGACCGCGCGAGGGAGATCCATGATTGCGGAACACGTGGGACCCCCAATGACCGAGACACACACGGAACGTCCGACCGGACAGTCTCAGGCAACGAACCCGGGGCGGCCACCGAGAACACCACTGGACTTAGGATCCGGACTGCGGTACCTGAGGCACAGCCGAATAGACATCGATCGGCACGGAACCACATACTGACGAATCCAACGCCAAGGACCCCCATCGACTATGCCTCGGCGGTCACCTCCTTCACTCAAGCCTACAAGCACGAATGCACCCCCGCGACCCACTGCTCCGCAGCGATACGCAAGGAAGCGCCTTGGACTGCAGGAACAGAAATCTTACTGGCAATCCCCAACCCTGTCTCAACCCCCGCTCGAGCAGCTGCGAGAAACGCTACTAACCACACGACCACGGCCAGGACGGGAAACGGAAAGGACGGAAGCACTTCGACTCCGTCCACGTCAAGACGGGTCACGACCACCCCTACCACCTCCAACAGCGTGACTGGAAGCCCCGCCGCCCACCACGATAGCAAAACCGAGGACACTGGTGCGACCGCGATCCCGACCTCGACCAATATAAGAATTCCTGCCTTAGCCCAGGTCACGACCGAGATGAGCACGGACTATGGCTGGAGCGAGAGCTCGCTCCCACGCGTTACTGCCGGAACCGAGACTCAGGACATCACTAAGGCTCAAACGGCAGAGGACGAGACCCCCCCTCCCACGACCAGGACAAGACATACTGAAAGCTCTCGGACCTTATACGACAGCACCAAGGGAAACTCCCCGGATGATCACGGGGGGAACCAGCTCAAGCAGGAGGTGGCGAGAATGGCAACCCAAGGGCACACTTCTGCTCCCTCCACGGCTGGCCTAGTCGAAGGAATACCCACTACAAAAGACTGCAGGAAGGAAAGCACCATAGGGAAACACGGCAGCACACCTGAGCACGTCGGCGCGCCTACCGGCGCTGGAACCGCAATATACGAGAGCACCTCTGCTAGAGCCTCAGGAGAACCCCCCGACAATACTGTCACCAAGCACGACAACACGAGCCTGAGTGCCCCAGAGAAACACGACAGCGCACTGGAGCGCACAACTACCGGCAAAGCAATCAATGAGATAACTCCCAACTCAGTCACGAACACGAGGGGGATGAACACTGCGCATAGCACAATCGAGAACACGCACGGATGCACTCCGGATAACCACGAGAGACTAACGGAGTGCACCAACACTCCGTATAGGGCAGGAACCACAACCGACGAGCGAACCCCCCACCCCGCCTCTTCCACCACGAAAACGTGTACAAGGAACCGCCGGATCGGGAGCACAACAACCCGTGCCGCACCGGAAACCACAAACAACGATAGGACCTCTGCACTCACTAAGCCCGCCCATAGAGCCCCAATCACGCAGGACAAAGGCGTGATCGAAAGCCAAATCGCACAGACGACTACTGGACTCTTCGACCGCACAAGCGAGAGCAGGTTGGCCCTAAACCAAGCCGGCACCATCACTCACTACAGCACGACCGAGAGGAACCTCGCCTGGACTACGACTGGACTACCCGACTGCGCGACTGAAACCGGACCAAGTAACCAGGACGACACGACCAAGAGAAATATTGCCCGAACGACCACAGGACTCCCCAACGGCTCGATCGCGAGCAAGTACGACCGAACGCAAACTGGAAGGGCCACTCGCCACGGCCCGACCGAGAACAACCGCGCCCACTCGAACGCTGAATCCACCAAACTCTCGATCGGAAGAAAGGCTTCCCGATTTCACACGGGAATTAACAAGTACTTGATCGACAGCCACCTCAACCGCGTGACCGAAAGCAAGATTGCACCAACCAGAGCCGGCATCACCACACACCACGCCACGATCGAGAGAAATCTCGCCCCCACGACAAAAGGAGACAGCAAGAGCACAGCAGAGAGCCACCTCGCCCGAACTAAATCGGGAACTGTCGAGAACATCGACCTCATCAAGCGCAATGCCGCCCAGCGGACCGCTGGACCAGACAACTGCACGATCGAATGCAGGCGTGCACGATCCCTGACAGGATTCGTCACGAGCTACGAATCGACCGAGAGCAATGGGGCCCACACGGCAACTGCACCCACCAACTGGACGAAAGAGAGCGAGGCCCCACAACGCCAACTTGGAAATAGCAAGCACACTGACCCGATCGAGAACAAAGGAGCGTATATGGCTACCGGACTCGTCGGTTGCCCGATTAAGGGCAAGGCCGCCCGAATTCTCCTGGATTCTGTCACCAAAGACGGCCTGACCGACAGTAATCTCGCCAGCAGGAACATCGGTCACATTGACGGCTCGACCGAGAACAAGATCGATCGAACGCCTCCTGGGAGTACTATCCGCCACGGAACGACCGAGAGCAACCTCGCCTGTGTGGCCACCAGACTCATCGACCACTCGACCGAGTGCACATGGGACCGAGTTCAAGAAAGAACCGTTACCCATTACGGCTTGAGGGAGAGCAAGCTAGCCGGCTCCACCACGAGACGCCTCCGCGGCCTGACAGAGAGCAGGGCTGCCCCAACTCAATCTGGATTGAACACTTACCACGACACAGCGGAGAGCACTCCGGCCCAGATGGCAACCGGAGTCTTCGGCGGCATGATAGGATGGGTGGAGGCATTAACTCAATCTGGAATGACAACATACCATGGCACCACTGCGAACGCATCCGCTGTGAACTCAGCCGGCAAGGGAACGGACGACAGCACAATCGCGAGCAACTTGGCAAGTACTAAGGCCGGACACAAAGGTAGCACCATCGACAGAGCTGGTGCTCCAACCCTTGATAGAGCAACTATCGACAACGGTTTAAGAGATAGCGCCCTCGCACCTACGGAGGACAAATCCGCTGACGGCGCATCGGAGAACACCCCCTCGGAGACTTACGTTGAAGAGGCCATGGACGACAGTTCAATTGAGAGCACCTCCGCCCGTCCCAGTGCAAAATTCGTCGTCAACGCTACTGAGAGCTCTCCTGCTCCAATCTCGACAACAAAAGGAGACGAGACCTCGGAAATCGCGCGCCGCCCCACCCATCGTAGAGCGCCAACGAACTGAAAGACTTGAGGATCCTGTACTGGAACGTAGACGGCCTCCACACCAGTCGTGCAAAGGTAGAGGAGCTAATGCGCAAGTGTGGACCGGACGTCGCACTCCTCTTCGAATGCAGACAAACAATGGTCCAACCACCGAGAGGCTTCCATCAAATATGGATACAGGAGACCTCCATCAGGAGGGGGGGAACTATCTGCTGGGTAAGACAAGACCTTAAATTCCTACCACTGCTCAAATACGCCACACCGGAAAACGTAAGGACCTACCTTATGGAACTGATCGTCATCCAAATAGACAACACGATCATTGGTGGGGTCTACATCTCACCCAAAACATCCGTATCCGCGATGTCGGCACTACTAGATCAGATGGCGCCCTATAGGAGGGGGCTGCTCGTGGGGGACTTTAACGCAAGACACAAAGACTGGTGTACGGTGGATAAGCCACGTGGAAGGCTGCTGGCCAGGAGGGCGGCCGCGGAAGGATGGACAATCGTGGCCCCACACAAACCCACCTTCGTACA
>NW_027178819.1:0-3685 GCF_019968985.1 Porospora cf. gigantea B | reverse complement strand
TGCTGAGCAATCTCTACCGTGAGAGCGGGGTCGCAGTGTGATGCAGACTTCTCCACCAAATGTACCCATAACTCCGGTTTGATGGATGCCGTGTCAGATGTGGTGCAGACATTGGAGAAGGGTGAGGAGAACCTGAAGGATCTCATCTACGCCACCGTCAAGTTGCTGATGAACCGCGATCCCAACTGGGCCACCGATGCGTCCAGTAACTTGCAGCGGATAGGCGTGCTGCTGAATACTAAATTGGCCGACTCAGAAGTCACGTTGAAGCACATACCAAAGCTCCTTAAGGAGCTGGACTCGGCACTGGACTCCGCCGAGACGGACGCCTTGCGTGAGGATGCTGCCTATGTTCAGCGAGTGCTTTGCCAGCGATTCCCCGCAGACAGCACCTTCGGCGCCAAAGTCGTGACCACGACATTAGGCATGAAGCTGCAGGCTTGGGCAGGCGAGGGCGCTAGCATGAACAAGAGGTCGGTGGTGATGGACTCCAACCGCTGCCTGGCCATAGCTCTCAATCAGCCGGCCTCCAGACAACAGGTCTTGTCCGTCCTGGAGAAGGGCACTTATCTGAAGCACCTGGCCGACAACATGAACCACTTCCGAGACGACCCGGAAATCTTGGCGTCTTACCTAGACGTGATGCAAGCCCTGGCCAACGACACAAAGGGCATGGATTTGCTCGAGAAGGGATGGCCTTTAGGAACTGACCCAGCGAAGTCGGGACAGAAACGTGCCGTTGGCGACGCAATCACCCAGGATCTCACGGCTCATATGATAGCGCATCGAACGAACTCCCGTGTCGTGAACGGAGTGCTGGGCTATTTCGCCAAGATGGCTGCACTGGACAGACCAACTCCCGAGTCGCTGCTTGATGCGAACTTCCAGAGAACCATCGATGACATGGCTTGCTTGACATTAGAGGGGCTGGCGGCAGCCATCCGTCTGCGAACCGCGCTCTACACCCAGATGTCCAAGGAGGATAACCTCCCAGCAGTCACGCGACTGAGCAACATGGCACTGGAAATGATGAACGATCCATCAGCGACGCATAAGGAGCGCGCCCCCGTTCTGGTGGCACTTTCGGGTCTGATAGAACGCATGGCTGACTGCGAGCACCACGACTCGATTATTGAGACCAGGATTCTCGACATACCTGAGAAGGAGCTGAACAGCGCCATCATCGATCCCAAGGTCATGGAGAGCCTGCTGTGTGCCCTTCTGCCTACGGTGGACGACCAGGCGTTGGCCACGTTGTCCCTGAAGTCTATCTTGACTCCTATGATGGTCAACAAGGGGGATCACTTCAAGAATCAACCTGAAAATCTCAATCTCTTTGTGCAGGTTCTGAAAAAGTGTCTGGCTCATGAAGGCACAGCGCAGCAAATCCGCAGCAGCCCCCACTGCTCCACCTTCATAAATGCCATCCCTGGGATTCTGGAAACCTATCCGAAACACGACTCTCTGGAAATTGAGGTAGAGGTGGCTGACATAAAGGCCAAGATCTTCAGCGACGACCCTAATGCCATCACTCTCCGATCGATCTTCGCCAAGTGGACTCTGGTCAAGGAACAGGGCCAGAATCTGCGCCTGAGCGAACCAGGAGGTCTGTCACAACAAGCCGACGTTCTGGCTGAGTACCACAGGGATTACTGCACAGGACTCGCTCACCCCGACGTTGAGGACTTTCGGGGCTCTGAGGTGGTGTGGGGGGCTCAGTGTTGGATTCTTCTACATGAGGAGGGTCCGGACAACACAAGGCCTTGTCTAGAAAGGGATGAAGTGGAAACCCTATACGGTGGTCTGGGCCAACAAACCCATCCAGAAATTGTACAATGGTTGGTGAGAGCTGCCATAAAACTTGCTGAAGACCCTCCTGGAGCGGAGGCCACTGCGGTGGACAAGACACATCTGCAGACAGCAGCTTCAGTGTGCCATGCTGGACTTAAAGGTTCTTTGGAGGAAAACTGGTGTCGTGAACGAGTCCAACTGATTGCCAAAAGCGCAGTCGAGCGCAATTCTTACAATGACACAAAGGTGTTTCAGACGCTCGTGGACTACTGGAACCTCGTGGATTCGCAAAAGTACTCTATTGACCTCCTGGTTGATGTTCTGCATTCGATGCGGCAAATCGCCAATGCACACTGGGCTGATGTGGTCATAAAGAACCAGGTGCCTCAGAGGCTGGTTGGTATAGTGAACGACAAGACGGCTCCTATAAAACTCCTTCCCGACGCGCTGTTCCTGCTTGGCAGTCTTTCAGTCGTTCCAGACATCAAGGATCTCATCGGAAAGATAAATGGAATCACCAGCATTGTCAACCTGATTGATCGGCAGCTGAAAAACACCAAGGACCCGCTTGTGGACGTTCAACGCGTAATTGCCAATGCTCAGCTGGCGATGTCCAGCACCAACATGATACACGACGCCAACAGCAAGCAATTTGTGGACGCCAAAGGAATCCAGCAAAACATCGCGGTCATGGACACAGCGATGGACAACATGACAGGCTACGAGGTGGCTAATGCCAGCTCCGTTCTGATGTGCAACATGCTTTTCCGACGTGACGACCTCAAGGAAACGTACGGAAAGAGGAAAGGTCCCAACGCCATCATGAAGATCATTAAGGCCTATGACGGGTCTACCACCAAGCAAGCTCATCGATGTCTTGTATCGATGTTCAAGGCCATCGGGAACCTGGCCCTTTACGCCCCAAATATTGATCTCTTCCTCTCAAACGGCGTGGAAAAAGTCTACTCGGGGTTCTTCACTAACGATCAGCTGCCAGACTGGGTCATGGTGGCAGGGTTGAACTCCATGTCAAACCTGGTGATGGAGTTCACAGACGACAGCATGAGACTGTTCAGTGTGTGCCTCAAGCCACTAATGAATCTTCTGATAAAGCGCAAAGATGAGATCGCCATCATGATGTTTACGCTAAGTTTTGACATCATCAGCAGCCTCTGTCGACTGCCAGAGAACGCTGCCGCGTTCCTGGATGCCGGTGGAATGACCACCGCTCTGGACATCGTCAGCCAGAATGTCGCCAACCTACTGTATCTCCACGTCATCCACCTGATAGGTGTCGTCTCCATCGACGAGAGCACAATCCCCCGTCTTATCGACGTAGGAGTGTTTACATTTCTGGTGGACGTATTCGAGTCCCAAGAGAGGGCTGAAGAGCCCTCTACAGAGCTGTGCATCAACTCCTTGAGATGCACTCGCCGGATGATGAGCGGACGGAAGAGTGCTGAGCTGTTCATCCAAATGAAAGGCGTTGACGCGATCTCGTTTCTTATGCGAAAGACGACCCAAGTGACGCTGATCCAGTATGAAGGCTACCGCAACATCATCGCCATGCTGAACTACTTCCCTCCTCCGGAGAAGGAGGTGGAGGATGAGTGGGACGACTTCGACGTGGCGGACGAGGAAGTCTCCCCGAAGGCCCACAGGGTGAGGCGGGGACTCCATCCCAGATCGTGGCAAGCGCTGGAGATGTCAGTTGAGGGCATTAACGCGCTGATCGACAGCATTATATCCACCTTGAAGGATGAAAACAATCAAAGAGCCCTCCGTGTGTTTTTCTGTGGCGTCGGTCTGTTGGCGTACTTTGCCGTCGAGAAGATCCCCGGTACTGTGGTGACCTTCTACCAGTCGGACTTCGCGACTCCCATTGTGTCTATCC
>NW_027178818.1:0-27419 GCF_019968985.1 Porospora cf. gigantea B | reverse complement strand
GGATGCGAAGGAATTTCAATCATCCGGATGATTCGGAAAATCCCAACCATCCGGATGATTCGGAATTCCCAACCGCCCGGATGATTCAGAGGCATATTAATGATGATAAAGGGGCATAAATACTGACGAAGGCAGAATGGTTTCTAAAATAAAAAAAAAACAGTATGATAAAAAACTGAGCAGGGGCAAAAATAGCTGTAGACCACTGTGAGTTGCCGGTCTCAGCAGTACGCGGGTAAAAAAAACATGTGTTGGAAGGCAAATTGTTGATGTCGAAATAGTCGTCATTCTACAGTTACAGTCTTTGCCAACCCCCTAGGCTTGTCGGGGTTTAAACCTTTTCGTTGGCTCAAATAGTAGCCAATGAGTTGCATTGGGATGCCTCCTAGCAAAGCAGTCAACGGGCCCGCCTTTGGGATGGGAATGATGTGGTTAACCCCAACCGGCACTCGGTCTGGACAGTCAGTAATGACCACAGTCTTCGCTCCGCGAGCCATAACCTGCTGAGTGCAGTTGGCGATCAGGTCTGCGTTGCCATCGTCGAGCATCAGCAGAATAACTGGAGTCGATTCTTGAGGATCGATCAGCGAGATCGGACCATGCTTCAGAGCGCCAGCTGCGAAACCCTCAGAATGCACGTAGGAAATCTCCTTGATCTTCAGTGCGCCTTCCAAGGCCACAGGATACCCAAATCCCTTCCCCAGGACGAAAATGCTGCGCGACGTCTCCAGATCACAGGCAACCAACTCTGCAATCTCACGTGTCTGCTGTATTGTCGTCTGGACGTTGTCTGGCAAATTTCGCAAGGCGGCGATGATTTCGTGACATCGAGCCCCTCGGGTTCCCTTGATCTGGCTCATCCAACAGGCTAGCATGGCCAGAACCGTCACTTGCGAGGTGAAAGCCTTGGTGCTCGCCACGGCGACCTCCCGACCAGCATTTAGGTAGAGGCCACATTCTGTGAGCCGAGCCAACGCGGATCCCACCACATTCACAATAGAGGCGACCATCGCGTCGCCCTTCTTGGCTGACCTGGCCGCCTTCATAACATCCAGAGTTTCACCAGATTGAGACAGGAAGAACACTGCAGAGTGGTTGGGGTCGCGCCTCGGCAAGTCGTCTTCTGTCATCTCCGTGGCGTCGAGGGTACGCACTGTGTCAGCCCCATTCAAGTACCGCATCAGGAGACGGCCGTAGGTCGCGGCGTGGAAGCTGGTGCCACAACCAACGAATACAATTTCCCGCAGGTCTTCCATAAAGGGCAGAATGTTCCTTAAGCCACCAAGCTTCACCTCATCGCCTGTCAACCGCCCAGCTAAAGCTCTTCTCGTGGCCTCGGGCTGCTCGTAAATCTCGCGTTCAGTCCACGTCAGGAACGGCTCCGGAGACATACGTAGATCCTTGTGTGGCACCGCCAAATGCCTTCGTTTGACGAGTTCGCCGACATTATCTGGTGCAAGGACTACGGTCTCGCCATCCTCTAGCACTGTGAAGGAGTCCACGTAGAGAGACAACACGGAGGGCTCAGATGCAGCGTAGATCTGCACCTGCTCGCACTTCGACGGGTGAGTTCGGACTCCAAACACCATAGGCGACCCGTGACAGGCCGCCACGATTTGGTTGGGGTAGTCGTGATGCATAATAGCCAGGCCCCATGTTCCCTCCAACCGTTCCAAGCAGGAGTGCACAGCTGGTACGAAGGCTTGCCCCTCGTCGAGGTATACTCCGATGAGGTTGGCGATAACCTCTGAGTCCGTCTCTGAGCGAAAGACGACTCCCTTGGACTCCATCTCCTTACGGAGTTCTGCGAAGTTGTAGATAACTCCGTTGTGGGCCAGTGCCACGCGCTGTTTGTGGTCGCAGTGTGGGTGAGCATTCTCATCTGTTTTGCCTCCGTGGGTCGCCCAACGTGTATGACCGATGCCGATTTTGGAATGCGCAGAGTGCTTTTCCAGATTGTCAGCCAGGGTCTTCACGCAGTCTACCCGTCCCAAACGGGAAGCGAATTTGGAGACCGTCAGACCTGCCATCTCAAGAGTAGCTATCCCGCAAGAGTCGTACCCTCGGTTCTGCATCACTTCTATGCCATCGACAAGCACTCTGCGTGCGTCCAGAGGACTCGACTCCGATGCCACAACAGCCACGATACCGCAGCATTCAGCCTTGGGGATCAGTCGCTGTATGGGCAGGCGTCTTGAAAGCGCACATAAGTACTTCATTTGGTTTTTTTGAGGTATCGATAACAATATTCGTCGACGACGATTGGTCTCGCGCGCTAAACTCTGCCCTAGACCGTGCTGGTAACGGGCAGACGATAGAGTGGGGATCGATGCATCACCCCTCAAACCCCACGGCACGTAAGGTTCACCGAAAAATACGTAGAAACAGGGATGCCTGGTAGTTGTTCTGTGGTCGATCCATCTCTTGTGGCTGATGAGGCGCGTGATAAGGAGTGCACCACTCCTGCCACAGGGAGCGTGACACCAAACAAGGCCGTCGACGTGGTAGACTCCGTCGTCGTCGGCGCTGTTGAGTCCATCGATGAATCAGCTGAGAGAGAGCATACAGAACCCTTTGGAATCCCTGACGAGCCTATTTTAATGCCATTCGATCTCGAGCGCGGTTCGGAGACTCTTGAACTCACCCGGCTGTCTGGTACACCTGCGGGCAAGGGACTCTCTGACCACGATCTCGCTTTGCTCTACAAGTCTCTGCATCCAAACGTGTTTCACCATCTAGGGTACCATCTGCTCGGCGATGATACTGGAGTTATTCGGGTATGGCGTGTACCGTCGTCATCGCCACTTTTCGTTCGTCCTACGAAAACCTGCAACGTTCGTCTACGAGGCGGCGATGCGGATGGCTGGGTACCTATGACTCAGCACTCTGAGTGTTTATATGAGATCTATTTTCACGTCGTCTCCGGAGACCGCACTGCAACTTGTGCGTACGAGATTAAGACAGGCGATCAACTCCTCCGCGACGCCTACAATTTCGGACTTCAGCTTCCGGAATTCGACCTCAAGCTGTTTCAGGGAGGCAGCTGCTGGACTGTTGCTAACCTCCTCGGATCGCACGTCATCACACTTGACGGCGTCTCCGGAGTTCGATTCGCGGTGTGGGCGCCCAATGCTCAAATTGTCCGAGTGGTCGGCGATTTCAATACTTGGGATGGCAGGGTACATCCGATGAGAAAGCGCGACCCTTATGGCGTCTGGGAACTCTTTATCCCTCACGTGACCCCTGGTAATAAGTATGGGTACAAGATCCACACGCCTCATGGTACGGATATGATTAAAATCGATCCATACGCCCAAGAGTTCGAGAATCCCCCGGCTCATGCATCGGTGATATCCGCCTGTGACGACGCCTACAAGCCGGTGAATGAGCGGTTCGAATGGACGGATCAGGAGTGGATAGAAAGGAGAGCCAACAACAAGGAGGTGATTCAGGACGCCCCAATGTCCATCTATGAGGTACATCTGCCCTCATGGGTTCGCGGGGAAGGCAATAGCTACCTAAAGTATCCTGAGTTGGCTTCCAGACTCATCGACCACCTCCTGAAACTGAACTTCACCCACGTCGAATTTCTCCCACTGGCTCATCACCCGTTTGAAGGCTCCTGGGGCTATCAGATTTCTGGCGAGTATGCTCCCTATTCCCGTCTCGGTTCTGCTGACGACTTCAAGTATTTGATTGACGAGCTGCACAGTGCGGGAATCGGTAGGTACCGTTAGCATAAGAAAGCACTCACTCTCCACAGGTGTGTTCATCGACTTCGTGCCAGCCCATTTCTGCAAGGATGACTGGGGACTCTGTACATATGACGGCGTTCCCCTATACGAGTATGCTGACCCCCGAGAGGGTGAACACAAGGGCTGGGGTACTCTCGTGTTTAACTACAGGCGGAATGAAGTGAAGTCCTTCTTGCTCGGTGCTGCCTACCACTGGTTCCGTCGCTATCATATCGACGGATTGAGGATAGACGCCGTCTCGTCCATGCTGTACAAGAACTATTGCAGGCCTGATGGAGAGTGGGTTCCTAACGAGTTCGGTGGCGACGCGAACTTGGAGGCAATCGCTCTGCTGCAGGAGATGAACTGGGTTGTGCATCAGCAGTTTCCTGGAGTATTCATGATGGCTGAGGAAGCCACATCGTGGAAGGGCGTGACCGACAAGGATTCGGGACGTGGAGGACTCGGCTTCGATGCGAAATGGGACCTCGGGTGGATGAACGACATGCTGTCCTATCTCACGACGCCCAATGCTGATCGTAGCAGCAAGCACAGCAAATTGACCTTCCGCGGTCTGTACGTGGCTCACGAGAAATGGATTCTACCGCTATCCCACGACGAAGTGGTGTCAGGCAAGGGCAGCCTGATCGACAAGTGTGGATACCAGGGCACCCCCTTCGCTGAGAGGCTCCAGACCATCAAAACCCTGTACACGTTCCAGATTGGGCAGCCTGGCAGACCTCTAATGTTCATGGGAGGCGAGTTTGGCCAGGGCCGCGAGTGGAAGGAGAGTCAGTCTTTGGACTGGCACGAGAGCGAGGAAGATGGACGTAAACGTCTGATGCTGTACGTGGCTGACCTGTTAGGTCTCTATCGCGACGAACCAGCGCTTCACAAAGGAGACAGTGAAGCGTGGAACTTTCAGTGGGTGGATTGTGATAACGCGTCTGACAGCGTCGTCGCGTTCATTCGAAAATACGGAAACTGGTACGACGACCTTCTTGTCATCTGCAACTTTTCGAACCGGCAGTACTACAATTACCCTGTTGGCGTCCCTCACGGCGGGGCGTGGAAGGTACTCCTGAACAGTGACGACTGGAAGTACGGAGGCACCATGAAGGGGCCTGGCAACGGCGGCGAGGTGAGCACTACGCAAGGTGGGCGTCTTGGATGGCCGCATTGTCTGTGGATGGACGTGCCTCCCTGCGGTTCCATAATTCTGAAGGTCGTTCGTACAAGTTAGATTCTCCCTCATGTGTAGCTAAACAATTTCAACCATGTGCTGAAACTCCATAAATGTCTGTGCTATTGCGGACCCAGTGTTATGCCGTTTACGTAGCGCTGGCTGCGGCTTCCACTCTAATCACCTTCGACGTGGACTATGACGTCTTTACGGACGCGGCTCGGCTTGTAAAAGATGGCGTTTCCCCCTACAATCGACACACCTACCGCTACACCCCCCTTCTGTGAGTGCCGCTGCCTCCTCTTACGCAGGGCGTATATGTGTTTGCCGAACCTGTGGTGGTACGGCTTCATGAAAGTTGTATTCGTAGCTCTCGGATTGGCGGCCGCATGGCGACAGGAGAAGCTACTGCGGATGTACGGGTGTTCCGCTGCTTGGGCGGTAAGGTTGCCAGCCATTTTTTGGCTCTTTAACCCGCTTGTGTTTGCAGTGAACGCTCGCGGCTCCGCTGACGTCGTCTGCTGCATTCTGACCTTGGAGGCGCTCTACCAATGCGAGCGTAGACGTCCGTTATTTGCAGGGCCGCTGCTCGGGTTGGCCGTGCACTTCAAAATCTACCCTGCAATCTTCGCAATGCCGCTGGCCATTGCGCTGAACCCCTCCTACTTGCGATCTTCCTGGGTCACTGTCATCAGGCACCCGCTGAGAGAAGTGATCTTGAAGTCTTGTCGGAAGCAATGGGCCTTCGGATTGTCAGCGCTGACCGTTTTTGCTGGCTTGAACGCCTTGTGCTATGTACGTTTAGGCTTCTCATTCCTATATGAGTCCTACATCTACCATGGCGTCCGCAAAGATCACCGTCACAACTTCAGTCCGTTCTTCTACCTGCAGTACCTTCTGTATCGATTCCCACGACAAAACATGACAGCTGCGTACTGGTTGAGACCTCAGATCCTCTTGACCGCCGTCCTCGGCCACCTCTACCGTGACGCTGTATGCGTGTCGCTTTTCCTAGCGTCTCTGGTGTTTGTTCACTACAACAAGGTTATCACCTCGCAGTACTTCCTTTGGTACTTGGTGTTCTTGCCTTTGGTGGTTTACAAGGTTTCAAAATCTGAGAATGACCTCCCAAGCAAAGTGAAGACTCATCTGGCCGTCGTCGCGGGCTGGTTCACCGTACAGCTGTGTTGGATGGCTGCCGCTGGGCTACAGGAGTTTAGGGGCATCGTCTCTTTTCACTATATGGCAGCCTTCTCGCTTGTGTTTCTCGTTCTGGCTTCTGGTTGGGCCGTCATGGTCATCTTCCAAATGAGTTCTCGAGGATCGCTACCCAAAGACGACGACAGCGAACCCAGTGTAGATGAGAAACGAGAAACCTAGGACTACCCACAGAATGAAAAGCTTCCAGTTGTTGCCTCCGACGCACTTTCCGGTCCAGACGCAGTGCTGTGTAAAATATTCTTCGCGAGCCCACGTGATCCATATCTGCTATGCACACACCACAGGTATCACAGTGCAGTGCGTTCCTAGGAGGCCGGATGCCGCAGTCCGCACACAGAGACCCCTGTTCCGCGTCCTCAGCGTCGTCGAGCACGACACCCGGGTCAGCCACGACCAAACGAAGAAATGTGGCTAGAGTGGCCACGACGATGACCCGTCCTGTAAATCTGACGAGTGAGCTGCTCAGGTGATGCCCGCGCTGTTGCCCCTACAGTGGTCCCTAGTGCTACCAAACCGAAGACGCCACCAATAATGAGCTGGAACGCCAGCATGATCTATGTAGATCGCAGAGGTGCCTCACGACGATAAAAATCCACTGGGGTCCCAGAAGGAAAAGATCTCCTCTTTTGGTGACGTGGAGAACTCTAAGGGATCCAACATAATGCCTTGCTCCTGATTCGATATGAAGCGCCATGCAAACTAGGTATTTTTTCTCGAATCAGCCATATTAATTGGTGAGTTTCCAATGAACAAGTTGCCGGATTCGGAATCTGTGGACCTGATCGGTCACGTAGACAACGGTCCCCTGACACACGTAACCGCTGATCTGGCTCAATTGCAGCCGGTGGTGGATAGTTTGGCTCCTTTGGATGAGACACACAGAGAACTGGAACGAGAATACTACAAGGAATTCAACGAACTGCGGCTAAAATACACTCAGAACTTCTCTCCTCTGTATCAGCAGCGAGCTAAGCTTCTGAGACCTGAGACATCTACGGAGTTTGGCACTCCAGCCATTCCTAGCTTTTGGTTAACCGCTATGAAGAACCACCCCCATCTAGCGGACCACATCCAAAAACATGATGAGGTGCTGTTACGGTACCTTGAGGACATCACGTTCCACTGGTCCGACGACCTTCGCGAATCGCACTCATTCACCCTGACATTCCAATTTTCTCCTAACCCGTTCTTTTCTCCTGAGAAGTTGACAAAGGAGTACATCTTCTGCGCACCTGACAAGGTGGATTTGTCTAGCGACCTTGGTGAGGACTTGCTCTCCGCCACCAAGTCCAGCGTAATCCAGTGGAACGCTGGCTGCGACGTGACAGAGCGCACTCAGACCCGTCGGCAGAAGAACAAAAAGACGCTTGAGACTCGTGTCATCGCGGAGACCGTTCGGCAAGAGAGCTTCTTCACATTCTTTGTGTCTCACGACACACCCAGTCGAGAGGTTTTGGCCGAAATGAGTGACGATGCACTGAGGTGAATTTTTAGGAAGGGTCACACGCAGAAATGTCGAGGCTGAGGTCGAAAATAACTTCGAGATTGGTATTATTCTGAGGGATCGAATAATCCCGCGAGCAGTGGGTTGGTACCTGGGAGTCGAACGAGACTACGACTACGACAGCAGCTCTGAGGCAAGTGAGCTATCGTCGGCTGAAGAAGAGGAAGACGATGACGAGCCCAAACCAAACGAGCAAGAGTGTAAACAGCAGTGATGTGCCTGTAGCGAACGTATGCTTGCCTCGGTGTCAGACACAACGAACGTGTAGAACAAATCATTGTTATCTAGATGTTAGTGTTACATAGAGCTGGACTCCGTCTGGATCTCAAAGAGGTCATCGAAGCTGATATTTCGCGGTCGGCTCTCGAATAGAGTTCGGAGGCGGAGAGGATTCATGACCGCTGATAGCTTTTGGAATAACGGTGGTACTCTAGGTCGAGGAGGCTCGTCGAGCCCACCAAACACCGCTGCTGGCATCCCAGTGTGTTCTGGGTCCCATGGTAACGCAACTGGATCGAACACGGCCTGCTTGTTGATGTTGATGCCATCCCGTATAAAAGCTGGACGTTCCGTCTCCGGAACGTCCACCAACTGGTGAACTTCGAGAGCATGCAACTTCAGCGTCAGACGGGCGCAGGGCCCCACATACTCGGGAGGGTCGAAGTAGCAGCCCCCGTACACCACAGTAGGTAACGGGCCCGGCAGCACTTCGTCCTTGACGTCGCTCTCTATGTCCCAATCTGCCACAGCTGACGATGGTATCTCAGAGATGTTCTGAGCGCAACCAATCAGAAAACGGCCTTGCGCCTTCTTCAGGCACCGCTTGATGCCTTTAGCTGGGGGTTCCGGAACATTTTCTTGGGGCTTCTCCTCCCAGTCGACTTGGACGTCCTCCATACCACTCGCGGGTATGATCCAACTGTATACACTGGGCCTCTCTCGAATCTCAGCTGGATTCTCCAGATGCACAATGTCGCGGATGTCCTTCACGTCAGGAGACACGTCGAACCGCGGAGCCACCACGAAGCCTCTGGGTGGGTTTTTTGGGGCCACATGCGCCGTTGTAGCTCCGGTTGGACGATGTGAACCCATTTCGGTCACTTCGTACCTTGGCGGCCCGTCCCCTTGGGCCGGCTCCACTGACACCATCAGGAAGTATGACGGCTGCATCTGAGACTCCAAAAAAGGGTTGGAACTCGCTCTACTCAGAGATTCAGTAGCTGCGATGTGCGCGGACCCAGGCGGCAGGTGGGATCTGTAAGTCTCTACTGCCTGTTGCACCGAGACCGGAAGGCTTGTCATCCGTTCGAACTGCACCCTAGGGTGCAGTGCGCAGGCACACATACGAGGTGTGAAATGTGGGTGTGAATCGCTGACGAGGCAGTTAAAACCTTTAAGAGGTAAGCAGGCAAAGAGCTCAACTACGTTTCATACTCAACTTAGATTCAGAATGCAATAACGCGCCATCCCTTGCATATAACTCGCCCAAGGTATTGTCTTGCGAGGCATAGGCGTTTAGTTCGACACACTAACCAAAGATCTGTTGGGGCTTGCCCATGGTGCTCTTGATGTGTAGGACCTTGACGTTCTGCCAGTTCTTCTTGAGCAGGGATACTAGGAAGTTGATAGCAGTGGACAGGTTCTGCAGGAGCTGCTGCTCCGTCATCTGAACGTTGCCAACAGCGACGTTCATGCAGAGGACCTTCTTCAGCTGGAACTTGACGCTGGCTTTGACCTCCTGTAGCTTGACGGCCATGTCGTCATTGTGAGTGATCAGAGTGGGGAACTTGCCAGCTTTGTTCAATCCGGGTCCCAGAATTCTGGGAATTTGGGGGATGAGCACCTGGCTACCAAGGAAGGCGTCGTAGGAGCCAGCAAGCTTCTTCACTAGTCGCGAGTTCTTGTTGAGCTTCTTGAGAGCCTCCACATCCATGTGGGGCAGACCCAACTTCTCAGCCTCCTCACAGTGCTTTGTGTCGCCAAAGACGCACACTCGCATGCGAGGCTTCGGAATACAAGGCAGCTTAACGGTTCCAGCGAAACGCTTATCTCTCTGAGTATCGTAATCCTTGAGCCCAATCTGTAGCTCAACCGTCTCAACGAAGTTTCGCTTCTTCTCTGCGGATTGCAGAAGGATCGTAGAGATCGCCTGCTTGAGTTGTTCAACGTTGAGCTTGGATGCCATGGGAGTGTTTTATGATGTCGGCTTTGCCTCCTCCTCTGCTAATGGGACCATAAATCCATCTTTAAGGGACAGAACGGACGCCACGTTGCGCCATCTACCTGCGACCAATGGATGACCCCACACATGCCCCAAATCAATGTCGCAAGAGCTCGTCCCCGCATATTACTGAAGAGCCGGAAACTCAAGTGTTACGTTTGAAGGATTTGTCCTCCCAAGAACGAAGGCGGCTCTATCCGTCCACCAGAACCCAACGACCGCGCGCGCCATCATTGGGTTCGCTCGGTAGAATATCCAAATCGGACTTCGGCAGCCTACGCGCTCCTTATCGCGTCACGATGCGAAGAGTGGTCCGGTCCCCTTACCACCAGCTTATCGGTCGTCGGACAGTAACGGCGGAAGTGTGTGATGATGTGCAGCAGTTTCACATCGAGGAGGAAGTCGACGAGTGCGATGCGAAGGCGCGTCTCGAGGCATGGGCGCGGTACCCAGATCTCCTTAGAGCTGCGCTGCCAGCCCTGTGGGACCTGGCAGTTTATGCGACGTGCGCTGGTTTGGTCTGGTTCCTGTGTACAGCGGTGATGAGCGATGTCCATTCTCGACTGCAGCTGAGATCCCGCTCATTGGAATCGAAATCGCTGGAGTGTCAGATGAACTTCAAGCGAAATCATTGCGACCCCAGAAGCCAGCGCCCCCCTGCCTTGGAGTCGATTTGTAACCAGTGGAAGGAGTGTGTCGAGACAGGAGCCATCAGTGATTCGAGGACAAAAGTGACCGCTGAGATCCTTGCGGAGACCTGCAACTCTTTTTTCGGTAGTCTGACCTGGATAACCAGTGTGAAGCTTGTAATTGCTGCTGGTGTGCTTCTGTATTGGACTCTTCGTTTTAGACGGTGACTCATTGTGCACCTAGAATAGTTGCCCCACAGAGATAGGTGGTGCACGTCTAAAAACCACAAATGGCGCTGAGGCTGAGCATTCTCCTCTACCCCGTAGCATCAGCGAACTGGCGTGATAGTTTGAACGGGTACTGCGCTCGGTTATTCTCGGAGTACGAGGACCCAAAAACCCTTTCTCTGGATTTGGAGCAATCCTTTCGCTCTTCCCGCAGGATACCTGCGTTGGAATCTGAGTGGAGCGGCTTGAAACTGATCCAGGTTCAATCGGTAATTAGGCACGGTGCACGCGCACCATCGGAGGAGCACATCGGAACATTCAACATGGAGGAAACCGTACAATGGGATTGTCCGTTCAACGAGACCTTCATGCCTGAAGAGATTCAGCAACCCCTGTTCTACAAGATGTATGATGCGTCTCCTCAGCACAACATAATGAAGGGCACCTGTGCTAAGGGTCAGCTGTTGGCCGAGGGCGCATATCAAACACGGATTCTAGGCGACATTGTCAGAGAGGCGTACTTCTCTGATAACAATGTGTTCAAGGACAAGTCAAAGAGCCTAGTGGATCCGACTACCGCTGACACTAGCGGCGCTTTCAGCAAGTTGTTCTATGTTCGATCGACCGACAAGGCCAGGACCAAGCTGTCAGGCTCCAACTACATGTCCTCCCTTCTAAAGGATTTCACAACAACAGGGGAGGTATTGCCAATACATACGATGGATGCCAAACATGAGACGCTGGACCCGAATTGGGTTGGGTACTGTCCTGAGATCGATCGCGCCTACAACTTCAGTGAATCATCGCAACAAAAGCATGCACTCGAGCGACAGAATGATGTGGTTCGGAATGAAGTTTACGACGCCTTCGATGCAAATCTCGATGGCATTTGGGCGTGGGGGGTCATGGACATTCTGAAATGTCATATCTGCGCCGATAAAGTGGATCAGCTCCCAGAGAGCGTGCAGCCAGTGGATGAACGCAGGCAGGACCTGATCGTTCGAGCTTTGAAAGCAGTGGATGACGAGGATATGTTTAGGTTTCACTTCGACAACGCCTCGTACTCCAAGGCTGCAATGATCAGACCAGTTGTCGAAATGAAGTCCTGGTTCCTTGGTGCCTACTCTGAGTATGTCGCGCCCCGCAACGAGACGCTGGATAGTTTGACACTCGAATTCCAGGACAGGATCGACGCCATGAAGACCCTGAATCGTGGCAATCTGCCGAAGTTTGTACTGTTTTCTGCACACGACTACACGATCATGCCCTTGTTGGGCTCTCTTGGCGCCTGGGAGAACGAGTCGGGTGAGTATGTCTTCCCACCATACGCTAGCATGATCAACTTTGAGTACTACGAGTATGAAGGATTATACTACTTCCGCCTGGTCTATAACGGTGAAGTGATCACCTCTAGAATATCTGGGTGCGAGGAGCAAGCCGTGTGCGACGTCAGAACCCTCTTTACCGCGTCCGACTTCGCAACTCCTGCCGCCTACGCGGAGACCTGTTTGCCTATAGAACCAGATAACGGAGCTTCCTCGAGACTCCTCGGGTTGGTCGCGCTCTTCGGGGCTGTGTTGTTCATGTAGGTTCACTTTGGCTCCTTCTTGTTTGGGTGTCTGAGTGACTTGTGAGAAAACAATTCAAAACAATTCCATTCTGTTCACCACCCCGCAGCAGGTATTCACAATCACAAACATGCTATTGCTGCTGATTTCGGCTGTCGCCTCGCGGTACGCTGCGGACTGGAACCAGAGTTTAAATGGCTACTGCGCAAAAGTGTTTACCGAATACGAGAATCCGACAAGCCTTTCCCTCGAACTGGAAAGAGCATATCGCTCCTCTCGCGTTATCCCTCCCTTGGAAGGTGCGGCCCGCGTGATGGACCTGATTCATGTCCAGTCCATGATTCGACTGGGAGCTAGGGCACCACTCGAGGAGCACATCGGAAGATTCAACATGGAGGATACCGTACAATGGAATTGTTCATTCAACGAGACCTTCCTGCCTGAAGAGATTCAGCGACCCCTGTTCTACAAGATGTATGATGCGTCTCCGCAGCACAACCTAATGAAGGGCACCTGTGCTAAGGGTCAGCTGCTGGCCGAGGGCGCATATCAAACACGGATTCTAGGCGACATTGTTAGAGAGGCGTACTTCTCTGATAACAATGTGTTCAAGGACAAGTCAAAGAGCCTAGTGGATCCGACTACCGCTGACACTAGCGACGCTTTCAGCAAGTTGTTCTATGTTCGATCGACCGACAAGTCGCAGACTCGACTGTCGGCTGCCAACTTCATGTCGACTGTGCTTGAGGCATTCGATACGACAGGTCAGTCGTTGCCCATCCACACCATTGATATCGAACACGAGACACTGGACCCCAACCTTTTGGGCTACTGTCCAGAAGTTACGCTGGCGTTCAGGCTGGCAGCCTCCTCCGCCGAGAAGCGTGCTCTCGAGAAAATCGATCTGAACATTCGAAAAGCGGTCTACGATGCCTTTGATGCGGACTTGGACGAAGTTTGGCCCTGGGGTGTTATGGACATCATCAAATCTCACATCTGCGCCGGCAAAATCGATGACCTGCCGTTTGCTTTGCAGCCCCTTGACGAGGACAGGCAAGACTTCATGGCCAGAGCGCTGAAAGCAGCTGACGACGAGGGCATGTTCAAATATCACTATGACAACGCCTTGTTTTCGAAGGCCTCCATGGTCAGGCTAGTCGTCGACATGAAGGCCCACTTCCTTGGCGCTTACGCGGAATATGCGAATGAAACGTCGGTTCATGACGACGTGCTGGATGGACAAGTGATTGAATTCCAACAGAGGATCGACAACTTGAAGACGGTTAATCGAGGGAATGTGCCGAAGTTTGTGCTACGAGCTGCACACGCCCAAACCCTGATGTCTTTGCTCGCCTCTCTGGATATCTGGCAAGCTGAGGATGGTCACTTCGTTTTCCCTCCTTTTGCCAGCATGCTCAACTTCGAGTATTACGCCGAGCCATTGACGAGAACTTTCTACGTCCGCATTCTTTACAACGGGGAAACGATCACGTCACGGCTTGAAGGCTGCCAGGGCCGATCCATCTGCAGCGTGATCGACCTGTTTACAGCTTCGCCATTTGCGTCCCCAGAATTCTATGCTGATAGTTGCCCGCCACACAAACCAAGCGACGGGAGCCGCATGAACGGGACTCGAATGATAGTGCTGCTCACAATGGCAGGAGGAGCCCTTTTTGTGTAGCTTACCTCAACGTCGTATGTACATACAGATCGTTATGACCGCACTCGTGTCGTTCTCGTTCTCCGAATGCTTCTCTTGGGCGCGGTTGTAATAATTCCAGCGAATATGGAGTCGCGCCTTCAAAGTACAACTCCGCCTTCACACTCACCCACGAAGAAATACCGCGACTCCATGTGGATGGACAAGGAGGTGCTGAATGAGAAACTTGGACGATTGAGCGACATCGCCGCTCAATTGTCAGCGGAAATAGCGTCTCTGAAACGCGACATTCGTGGGTCAGAGCCTGATCAGTCGGTCGGCGCTCGGCCCAAACCGATTCGATCGGACACGGGGCTCCCTTCTCCCAGATTACGCCAACAAATCATGCGAAACTTTGGGAACAAGTACCTTCTTTCAGAGCTGTTTAGCGCTATTAACGAGGAAGTTGTAGCTCTATGGCCGCCCTCCTGCGAAAATCACAAGTACGGACACAGTGCGGTATAACACAGACAATTGCTACACGGATGTGTGACGAATGATGCATTCGTGTTCGTCTATGACGACAACACCATAGAGTGGCACGGGGTGCCCATCAGGCTGGAGGACAGAATTCAAGACGTGATCCAATCCAGAGGCGCTCTCGGAATAGCGAGTCTAAGTCTTGGCCTAGACAATAGGTATTACATTAAGCTACACGACGGTCGTACGGAATGGTCAGGCTCCAATAGCTTCGCAACCGCGCTTCATCAGGGCGTCCAGGACCGAAAAAACGTGAGCCGAGTAGCCTTCGGACCTAAGAGCAGCTGGGTGGTGCTGTGGTCAGATGGCAGCTTCGAAGCGAAAGGAATTCCAGGCAATCTGAAGAGCCGCCTGGAGCAGGACATGGAAAAGGCCAGAACTGACGACTTGGCTCCGACTTTGTGTGACATGTCGCTGGGCGCTGACGGGGAGTGGTTCCTTCTCTACGACGACCACTCGGTTTGTGCAGACGGCTTGTCCACTGAGTTGTACGAGACGCTTCGTCGGGTCCGCGAGGCCCGTGGCAGAGTTAGGATGATTACGTTCGGAGATGTAGGCCAGTGGTTAGTCCGCTTTTGGAAAGAGCCAGAGTAATAATCTTGAGTTACCCGTGAGTGCTGATTCGCTTGTCCCATTCGTTTACGTCATGCCCCAATGGCTGAGTGGAGACACTTTCTGATCTATAGGGCGACTGATATTCTCACGGCGGTGACGATGATCGGCTTTGTTTCCCTGATGCTGGAGACTGCGTCAAGCCCGCCAATCGCCTACATATTGACGTTCTTGTGCTGCTCCTGCAGCCTAATGGCGTTTCTTTCCGAATCGGAAGTGGGAGAAGCTCTCCACCACTCATCCAGACTTTTAATAATGCGATGCTGCTGATCTCTTGTGCCGCATTTATGCTGGTGCAGAGCCTACAGTGGGTAGCTGATGGGGACAGTCTTCGTGAGTGGGCACGCTGGTGGAAACAGATTCGACATCTCACTCCATCGTTTTGGCTTTCACCCTCTGCGGGTTCCCAATTGTAATACCAATGGGGTTGACTCTTATTTTCTACACCTCGGTAATTTTCCTACCCGTAGCAGAAACAATCAGTGAAGCGGCACGGGTAGCGATTCACTGCGAGGTGCTGTTCGGCACTCTCATTGGTGTATCCCTGTGGGCATCCAATCGGCAACTGGAATCGCTGTTAAAAGAGGCCCTCGAAGCACCGTATATCTTGACAAATCATTCCTACATACGTCAGATCGAAGCATTCCTTTTTCCATGGATCCGGTCGATGCTCTATACTAACGGGCTCTCATCTATTTTAGACTCAAGGGACATACTTGAGACGTCACCTCGCACTGATATTGGAGTCGATGACGACTCCAATGAGGTTTCAGCCGAGTACAACCCCCCTATAACAGCCAGAGTCGGCTTTCATTGCTGGCCCACAGCTGTGCCGTCCAATCTTAATATGTCTCAGTCATCTAAGCCCTCCCTCGAGACTCCGAAGAGGGGCCAAGACTGTGTGAACCTCAAATGGGTGATGGGTTTCCCCCAGTTCCCGAAACAGAGGCACAGCGAGCCCAGCCCCTTGATCGGGCAGGACACTGCTGACCTTCTCTGGTGCCAGCAGGCCGCTGGCTACTCTCGGCCGATCCCTATCGAGCGGATCATCTTTCTGCAACAACGGCAACGGCGACGGATGGTAACGTCCAAGGCTGCCACCTCCGTCCCCAGTAACTCCCACCTGGGGGGCGTACTGCAAAGGATAGCGCAATACATTCGTGACTGCAGCCATGAACGACGTCCTCTGTCGTGGCCGTCGAACGACATACCGGGCCAGCGGTGGAGCCTTCAGATGGGCGGCTTTCTGGAGTCTGAGTTCCGCACATGGCACGAGCAGATATTCTCGCGACTCAGAACGTCGAGGGCACGGCGCCTGCCAATGCTGCAGCAGCTGGCTCTCCTCACTGGAGATCTAACGGCGAACGTTTTACTCGTGAGATCAGTACGGAGCGCGTGGAGCGCTGTCTCTCATGGTCCCCAAATCAGCAGCTTCCTGGCGGTCATTTGGTCTAATACTGCTGTAACCCATTGCGCCTATCTGGTTAAGAGAGTTGCTGAACGACGTCACGTAACCTACCGAAAGACTATTCCTGTAGTGTTCTGCGAGTCGATAGCGCTGGTGTCTATGGTCGTGCGGGTAGGCGCTGTCTACATGTTCCCAATGGAGATACCTGACCCCATCTTGTACATGTACGCTCAGTTGGTTTTGCACCACGGCGTGATCTCCGCAATCTCCAGCCACACGTTTCTCAAGAAGTACATTCTGGAACGGATCATTGCTGTAGCAGCCATCATATGTCTGTCAGTCATCTTTGGCGGTCTGCTCAACGATCAGGCGCTTGACAGAGTGATAGTCCAGCGTACCTCACACAGGTCCAAGCTACATGGATGTTTACGACTGCGACCTTGACTGCGATGTTCTTCCTCAAACGGACGCACGAGTTACTTGCGCGGAAGTTGTTCTGCGGAGCAGTGTTACCGTACTTGACTCAATTGTATGTGAGTGCCTTCACGAAGGCTCATACAGCGTCTTGAGGTGGCTTATTCGCGCTGCACCAATCAGGACCCGATTCCATCGCGGAACTCCCAGCGTCACCACCGAGTGGAGTCGTCAATGTAGATACAGTGTATGCGCCTAGGATTTCCATAAACTATCGGTAAACAAGCATGATTATCTACATCCGTCGGTCCTAGGGCCAGCCCTTCGGAGGGACTGGGTGTCCGCCGCTTGTCTCGGACGGCGTAGGACCTCCATAGATGGGTCTCGGCTTGGGTAGAGCAGGGTGCGTTGTCTGGGGCGGAATCCGGAGGCTTTGCTGAGCGGGTCGTTGATTCTGTTTCGCATGACATCAGCGCGCATAGCATCGGGGCGGCTGGAGGCCGTGTGCACCACAGGGCGGGTCGAGTTGCCGCGCACGAAGCTACGAGACGGAGTCGTGGCGACGAAGCGGTCATCCAGGCCCAGACGTCCAGTATCCATCTGTCCTGGGCCCTGCCTAGCCGTTGCCACTGAGGGCACCATGTAGCTGAGAGTGACGTGCTCGGGGCGCTGAAGTGTGGAGTCGTCAGGCCGTACAGTTAAAGGCCTACGCGACGCACGAGACCCCTGACCGTCGACGTTGGGGACGCACCTGTAGGCGGTCCGCTGGTCTGGCGCCTGGAATGCCATGCGAGGATCGGGTACCTGGTGAATATAATACTGATCTGCTCCCGAGTAGACCGGTTTTTGGTGACGGCGTTCCGTGGTTTGGTAAAGCGTTTGGTCGGGAACTCTGTAGAGGGTCCGTTGATCGGGAGCTTGGTGGTACACAGTGCGTTGGTCTGGCACCGGTCTGCAGTGAGGCCCCGTATTGGCATGCCTGCCCTCCCTCTCGTGTCGCGTTGCCTGCAAAGGCTTGACGAATGGCGGTTCGTTTTGGTATTGTGTTGCGCCGCAGGCGGCACGGGGCCGGATGATTACGTCTCGTTGGGTAGGGGGATTTTCACGAGTGTCGTTGGTGCGGATGGTCTCCACCTGTGGCTTCGTCGGCACGGGTCTTCTGCGCGTGAGACGGCCTGGCCCGTCCTGGGGTACTCTGACGACCATACGGTCTCGTGACGCAGATCCCTGAAGAGGGCGGAGCAAACTCCGTTCAAGGGTACCGACTTTGGCGCGACTTGACTCAGTTTCAGTTTTTCGAGTGATCCACTGGTTTCCCGGAGCTCTCCGATACGTTGACTGCGAACTTGGTGCCAGAGAACCCCCGTCAGAAGGAGGACACTCCGCTGGCTCCGCAGTGGGGAGGGCCCCCCTACCACACGGTGTATCCGGCGGGGTGGCCAGCCGTGTCGCCTTTGCCGGTCTCCTCCCAGAGACGCCGAGGTCGAATCCGTAGATCTCGTAGCTGTTGGAGAAGACGCCCAGGGTGCTCGTCTCTTTCAGGCGCCTCTCTACACCACTAACAGTGCGTTTTTCGCCTGGGCCAAATGGCTGCCAGGGATCTCCACCCTCTGCAATAGAGGACACGTTAGGACGTTTTTTATAGGACAGGGCCAGTGCTCGTGGGTGCTTGCCATCTTCCAGCTTGCGAGGTGACCGCACACAACTCTTAGGAGACCTCTCCCCATCGTTGACTTGTCTCCATGACAGAGCACGAGATGTCCCCCGAGTCAGGCTCGCATGTTGCAGCTTCTCCAGCACCGATCCGCTTGGCTTGGTTTCCGAACAGTACGCATTCACAAACAAACTTAGGAACTCCCTTGGAATGTGAGGAGCGAACCGCTTAATCAATCTGTGGATGTGAACTCTTTTGCGGAGTTGCCGGTCAGACAACGCTTTGCGCATAGTGACCGTGTACCTGAAGGAGTACGGCAAGTCAACGACGCTGACAGGCTTGGCACCTCGAATGAACGGGTGATGCAAGGCCTCCTTCATCGAGATACGATCAGACGGCCTGAAGGCCATAAGCCGCATGACGAAGTCAACAGCTTCGTGACTGATCGAAAACGACTTAAAGATCAGCTCATCCAAATCTCCCTCCTTAAAGAGCTCCCAGCGGATATCGTTGTCTCCATTCCACGAGGTCTCAAACAGCGGGTACGCAGTCAGCATGTAGAAGACGGACCAACCCAAACACCACGAGTCGATCTTGGTGGCGAGGTACGGCTCCTCATCGAACAGCTCAGGAGGGCGGAAGCGCTTCCCCACACAGCCGGCGTATGCCACAGCTGCTTCCCCTCTATCCGAAGCGTTGAAATACGTAGCTTGTCCTGGATCGCATACCTTTACGCAGTAGGTTCGATCTGGGTTCAGGAAGAGCAAGCAATTCTCCAGACTGAAATCTTGGATAGCTAGGTGCTGCTCATGACAGTAGTCGATGCCTTGGATGATCTGACACACAAGCCCCTTGGCGAGGTGCTCGGGTATTCCGGCGGGGTAGTGGCGCAGGAGCTCCAACATGTCCTCGCCCTCCGCGTACTCAGACACCACAAAGTGATGGGAGGCGTTATGAAACACCTCTCTGAAGGAGAAAAGATTCCTGTGTCCTCGGAAAACATTCGCGAAAAAGACTTCGGCAAGCGGAGTTTCCGGAAGTCGAGCTGCATTACACCGAGGAAGCAGGCTCACGTCTCTGGCTCTCCCGCTCCAAGATCGTACTTTTGCTGAGCGCCTTCACTGCTACGAGGTCATGCGAGATCAGTCCCTCGGCAACGAAAACCCTCCCAAACAGTGATTGCTGCAGGTCACGGTGTAGGTGATAAGATTCGAGCAATCCAGCAATCTGGACGTCCGTACAGAGATCATCCTCAGGTTCCGCCCCGGTCATGCTCAGTAAAATTGAGCGTTTTGACAGGTGTTGATGAGGGCTGTGCAAGCACTTCAGAGAACAGCGCGCTTCACTGGGTTCCTGTCTGGCTGGCTGGCGGTGCTGGTCGGAATAATTCACATTCTGACCATTGAGGCTCATCTTGTTTGGCCCACTCGGGAGGAAGGTGCGACGGGATGGTCAGTGATTGAAGACGACGTGAACAAGTATATTTGGCGACTGAAACTATTCTCGCTGGAACCTGACGTGTTCAGTGAGTGTACTTTGCAACCACAACGCAGTCGACAGTTGGACCCCGTTGGTCTTAGGTGCCTTGACCATCGCTGCGCATTCAGGCGCTAGGCTACGTGAGACGCTTCCCGCTCCCTAACGCAGCCTTCGTATCCACGTCATTCGCCGTGCACACGCTTTGGATGCTGTTTCTGGGTTTGTTTGGGGTGGTGGGGTATCGAGGCGGAATCGGAATCGTGTGCAGTATTCCCGTCTGGATATCCGCCTTCTGCTCGCTCGGTGCGTTCCTGGTGGCTGACGACGAAGCCACCTACCAATGGCGGCTAGGCCGGCGGCTGCGGCGCACTCGACGCAAAATAGTGCTGGATCGGAAAAAGCGAAAGGTTCCTGTTGCTGTGGTTGAGACGGTGTAGACGGTGTAGCAAAAGGTCCCTGTTGCTGCGGTGGAAACTTCTATTTAAGATGCAAACTGTGCCTCCGGAGGAGATTACCGACAGGCTCGGCGACATGCGGAAGTAGGTTATCAGTTGTGCTTAGTGTAGGCGAGCTCCAACCTTAAATGATGTCTCGTACTTGCCTTCGATTTCGATCGTTCTGGGCGGTCGACGAACTCGACTTGAGTTGATTCCGTTCTTACGGCGTGAGAATTGGCGTTAACACAAAACAGACGTCTTGTTCGAGTCGGTACTAGAGGACGAGCCGCAGCATTCAGATGTGAGGGAGGCGTTCTGCTCATGTGCGACTTTGTATCCTAATATCGCTGTGGCAGTTGCAGAGAGCTGTGTGTCGTGGACCGTCGAGGGCCACCTTGACGCTCTTTTTGACCTTCTCGTCCCTCTGGCCTTACAGCCGGAGAAGGAGGTGCAGGAAGCCGCTTTGAGGTCACTCGCGGACTCCATCGCGTTGTCAGAGACCAAGACTTGCGTGGAGCTGGTGCTGAACCTAAACTCCCACCCCAACCCCAGAGGCGGGATCGTGCTCGCGAAATTGATGTCCGCTCTTGTTGAGAAAGTCGGTAGCCGGCCCGACCTTTTCATGCCTTCCAGTATGGAAGACCTCAAATGCCAGGTGACCGAGTATATGACCGCTACCCAAACAGACGTCCGCTCTGCAACAGCGGCTGAATTGCTACCGATCATTGCCGCCTTTCACACCTACGATCCGTCTGTCGTATCCGCTGCGACTGGGTGGATTAAAACCGTCGTACAGGACACGCACGACGCGATTCGGTTGCGTGGCATTCCCCTGGCGTTGGGCTTTCTGGCTCTGCTTCCCAAGGAGGAATCCAGACTTTACATGCCCCCAATCTGGTCGAGTATCCTGCCACTGGCTGCTGATCATGGGTGGCTCACTCGCCTCACATTCGCCGAGAACTTTTCAAAGATTCTCTGTGCTTTTCAATCAAGTTGTTTCTTATCTGGATCGTTGGTGCTGTCGCTGTACGTGCCGCTGCTGGTGGACAGTCTGGACGACGTACGGCAGGTTGCCCTGGAGCAGGCTCCGGGGGTATTGACGGCGTTACTATCCAAGCAGTCAGATGTGTCAGTCCTCCTCTCCATGCAGTCCCACATCGCGAAGCTCCTTCAAGACAGCTCCGCTGATATTCGAACGTCGGTTTTCAGAATTGGCTTGGAACTGGTGTCCCTATACTCGGAAAGCCAACACTCATCCAAGGATCAGCTGATGAAAGGTCTAGTTCTGCATGTGTGCGCCCCTGCCCTACAGGACCCTGACCCCTTTGTTCTTCGGGAGTGCCTGGTCCATCTGACCCGTGTGGACCAAACATTGTGCTTCCCTGCTTTAAGCGTGGCCACCTCCACGGCCCTCTTGACATTGATGCAGGAGGAGGGCTGGCGAGATGTTTGCGTGGCGCTTCAAGTCGCCCCCGACCTTTGTCAGATAGTTTATCATCAGGCATCCTCGTCGGATTTGTACGCGACAATCAGTCAGGTATTAGCGCTGACAGTCAAACGTGAGCTGCTATCTGATCCCTGACGCAGTCGTGGCGCATGCTGCGTTCGCAGTGAGAGTTAGCGCTGCCACGCACCTCCCTCGACTGGTGCGGGGTCCTTTGCGAGCGCGAATGGGACATCTCTGGCCATTGATCACAGCTCTGTGCGATGGCGACACTGAGATGGTTGACTCTACGGAGCCGCTGCTGACGACGATCGCGCCCGTTCATCGAATTAAGAGTGCGACCATCCTCCTTCTGGAAAACCTACCTGAAGAACTCGAAGCACGGCAGCTCCTGGTTCGCTTGGCCACCGACACAGCGGTCTGCGTGCGCGCTGCAGCCGGCCGAACTGCATCGACGTGGGTCGAAACACCAGAACCTGAAGCAGCAGAAACGGCGAGTCATGTGCTAAGAACGCTGCGTCAAGATTCAGACCCCTGTGTGTGTGAATCTGCCACTTAAAGACGACTCTCGTTTCGTACTCACATTGTCAATCATCACCCACCACAATTTCGCAAAATATGGCATTGAACCAGAAAAGATTCCAACATGATCAACTTGTACGTCATTGACTGCCGTAACATTCTCCTCGAAACGAGTCGTAATCGCTTCATCAACGAATTGATTTGGATCTTTGGATTAATGTTTTCTTTTTTTCTTGTCGAGCTTTGGCAGAGATGTGACGAATGCATCGTTGTGGCTAGTTGCCGACCACAACATTACGAGTTTGTTGAGGCTGATGATGCACGAGATCACTGAAGGTTCCTGCGATTTGTAGGAGTAGTGCTGGAATCGAATGAACTGCGAACCAGAATCAAGCAGGTAACTCCCTCACCTCCTTGTCGTTCGTGACCCTCACGGTCATGTATCCGGACTTCTTGTTGTACCTGGTACACAGCCGAGACTGTGTGCACTCATCCAGTATCTCACCATCCTAGGATCGGACTGGTAGAGCTTCAGAGCGATTTGGCGGAACAGAGTCCATTGACGTACACGGGGCATGGATTTGCCGATTTTCGTGCACAGCGTTGAGAAGCTTTCCGTGTCTCTTTTTTAAGATCATTTGAACTTTTCCTGTGAAGGGGCCAGAAGCATCAAGGAAGCATTTCCTTGACTGATTCTAAAACTTTCCCGCTTCAGCGTAAGCATTTCATTCTCAAACTTTGCTCGTCAATACACGTATCACAAAAACACGAACCTTGAAATGTACTTTGTGGTCTACTTCGGCAATAAAGTTAACATCTCCTCTTGGGCAGCCCATTTCTTCGCTACGTCATCACGTTTGTCGATTAAAGTCTGACGTTCGACTTTTAAGGCTCTGCGTTTCCATGGTTTCGTCTGTCTTAGCTGCTTCTCCACTTGCAATAACTCCTCCTCCATCTGCGAGAACTCCTCCTTGTAAACATTCACAAGATGTTGAATGTATGGTCGCGACTTCTTCGTTGTCGCCAAGGTCATCTCCTTCTGAATCTTCTTCTTTCGCAGCTGTCGGGACTGATTTAAGTAGTGTTCCTTGACATTTTGGCTCTTGATTGTGTCTGTTCCCAAGTCACTTGAGAGGTCGCACACCAGTTGATCAAAAAGAATAGCTTTTTCCTCCAGAACCGCGATTTCCTTCTCTAATGCATCTACAATGTTCATGATTCGCGCACTAGGCGGTAGTGCAGTGGCATAGACGTCGTCCTTATCTCCATATGCCATCTCGAGGCGGATCACCTGATCACTGGATGGGGTGACCTGGTCTCGAGCGATCACGGTGAGGCGGGGATCTGGTGCTACCTCGGCGTACGAGGGTTCGGCGGCTATCCAGAGTTCTTGCTCGTCGGTGAACTCGCCTGCCGTGTAGTTGATGGCCCCCATTTCGTCCATGGTATAAAAGCCCACGCTTTCACGGTCCGACGTGGACGGCGACGGTGCCTGCTCACTGATGGTCGACGGCGGCCTTACAGCGACGGGCCCCATGTTGAAGTTTTGCTGTAGTGCAGTTCTAGGGTCGTATTGGTGCGTTTCCCCCGAAACGACGCTTCTGGACGCAAGCGGGGAAGGTTGATGCGATTCGATCGTATGCTGCGTCGCCGCGTCCTTGTTCTGCCAGAATGCCAATGCCGCGCCAGCAAGTGCAACAGAGGGTGTTTCGGGCTTGTCCAAGCTCCTCTTATCAATAATCATATTTAATGCAAATATCTGATTTCGTCTTCGCTAAGGCATGTGATGAACTCATTGATTTCATGATCAAGATGTATTTACTCAACGCCATGTCCAGCCTGTTTGTTGTGCGATCGTCGCTTCGCATCGAGCTTGCAAATATATGTTTTTCGCTTTCATGTACACTTCATATAACACGTTCACCTAAAACACTATCACATCTCACAGACTGCGGTCATTCTCGGAGCCTGCGCAGTTTGTGCCCGGTCAGTTGGTTCATCTCGTCCACATTTTTCCTGTTTAGCTCAGCCAGTTGGTGTTTCAGTTGCGTCACCTCCTCCGTTTTTTCCTTTCGCACCTGTCGGGCCTTGGGTCTGACTACGAACCCCATATCCCGTATCTCTTGTTCCAAACGCCAGATCTTTTCATTGAGGCCGTTCCTTTGCGTTTCGTAGGCTGTGGGCTCTGTGAGCCGAGAGAACGAAACTAGGAGGACTCTTTTGCACTCTGTCTTGACCGTCGCGAGGAGAGTTTGTGTCTGAGCATCCGACTCACAGTCAATCCGATTGTCTAAAGCACATGATATCTGCCACAAATGGTCCGATGCCCGTTTGAGATCCCGACCGTTTAATATGGACGAGGAATTCTCAATGTGATGGATGTACTCCATTACGCCGTCCAGTTGGAGAACACCGGCCTCGTTACACAGGGTTTTTGGGTAGAAGGACCAGACACCATTCTGATTATCGGATGCAACCTGAATCTCCTCAGAAGCCTCATAAGCAGCGGAAACGTTCTCGGCCACAGACTTCTTTCCTGACCCAACCCGAATCTCGCCCTTATCGGATGCAACCTGAATCTCCTTGGTAGCCTCACAAGCAGCGGCAGCGTTCTCGGCCACAGATTCCTCGGACTCCTCGGTGTAGAACTCAGCAATACTGAGCGCTGCAGCCAAGTCAGAAGGAGACATAGTCGGGAAGTCTTCCTCGACCACCTTAAGATTCTTAACTGCCGGGCCCTGTCTATTGATCCATTCTGTACGGAGCGTGTCAATGTCCTGATACTCTACCGCGCCCTGGCGGCGTTCGCGAATTCTCTTGTTTTTATAGAAGTCAGCTTGCTTCGGGGTGAGTTGAACCTGACATTCCACGATTCCCTCGGAGTTTTCTCCGGATTCGACAAGATCCAGAATTACGTGCGGTGTCCAGTTGACATAGTCTGCATATTTCCTGTCGTTGACGGTCGATGGCTTTAAGAAGCTGGCGCTGTTGACATAGTCTTCCCGAGGAGCTGCGGATTCTACAGCTTTGTTGATAGCGCGCGACGGGGATAGTTTGGAAGGATGCGAAGGGGCCTCCTGACGTCCCGTGGTGCGGTCACGTCGGTTCCCTGTGGCCTGGTCCTTCGTGGCCTGGTCCTTTGCGGCCTCCTCACGCTTCAGCCACGTTGCCAAAACACTGGCAACAGCGATGGATGTAATGTTGTCGGATTTTATGTTGACGATCATGATATACGATTTTATGGGATTTTTATGTTTGCACTCTCATGCGTGAATATGGGCAGCATTCACATGAGGGAATGGGGATTGCCAACTTGACAAAATGAGAAAATGGTAGGGGAAATGCTCATCCATCGCGCAGTTCTCGAACTTCACAGTTCGACCTGTCACGGTACACGAATCTTCGTAACCGTGGACACTGGATCCAGACTTTCTTCGTATACTCCGCTGACAGAGGATCATTCGCCACAGCCGGGTCCCAGGGTAACGCCCTGCATGGTAGCACAAGAACACGCAGTCCTCGTGGAAACCAGGAAAGCAACGGTCGAGCTGGCGACTCGACTTTCAGAATTCGGACATCAGGTGGCAGGAGCATACTCATGTGGTGGTCACCGTCCATCTCCAAACGCCGCAGCGAAGGCGGCAACGAAGGCCACGAATGACAAGACACGCGCGATAGCTCACAGGAGAACAGTTGATCTGGGAATTGCGTCAAAGTCATCGAGCAACTTTCCAACCACAGATGTCGAATGCTTCCCGGTACAGAGCTGACGGCGAACTCACTGGTACCCGACAACTTCAAGGTGAGGAGGGTCGCTGGCAGCATATCTGCCTCGAGGCGTCCTCGGTCCACAGTGACGTTTAGATACGTCAACCGGGTCGGTAGCAGACTAAAATCCTCTGCTGCGTGCAGCCCTGCGCAGAGGTGAGAGATGTACGCAGGCAACGAAGCGTCCACATCCAGCCACAACGCCAGTCTCCGTAAGTGCGGGTGCTCCGCCGGAAGTGTGTGCAGCTCGGAGGTCTCCAGCCAGGCCGCCTCCACGTGGTCAGGTACATAGAGTGGGGAGGACTCTACGCAAAGCCCCCGGCACAGGTCTCGCTTGTCCTCAGGGGTACAGCTGCGGTCGCGCAGGGCGAAACAGGGGTACTTCCTCAACGACTCTTCGGTCGCTTTGCACAGCAGCCTTAGCCGGTTCACGACCTCGCACCGCTCTCTGCAGATCGGATTGAATGACGTGTCGGCAAAGTCCAGGATGCCGTGCAGCACGGCCAGAGGAAGCCGGTGCAGCATGCCACGGCCAGAGGAATTGCTAGTTTCATTTTTCGGTTCCCCACTAAGGAAAGCCACTAGGGGCAGTTCCGTCTGTCATTAATGTGCAGGTCTGTCTGTTAAAGTGTACTGTCTGTATTTAATGTGGGAAGTGTTGGATTTGGAATAATGGAGCGGGTTTCCATCTCTAAATGGTTCGTCTCGAAAGTGGATTATAGGCCACCAACGTCAGAAGTGGTACATCCATAGAACCTGTGCTTCAGTGACACATCCCATATTTAATGGAACAACAGATAGATCCTGTGCTTCAGGAACGACAGTTAGAACCTGTGCACATTCCACATTAAATGGAGCAACTGTAAGTGGATGTAGCGACCACATAATGGAGACCTGATCGGCGACATACTCAACGGTTGCACTGTATAGCAAGTTATTGGATTTGGATGGCATGGGCCTCCCAACGCTAGAACCTGCGCTTCAGTCATATTCAATGGAACCTTGCCACACCGAGACAAAACGGAGCCCTCACTAGCTTAAAGAGACTAATAAACAGTACTAACGACTCAAGATCTGCACTGAATGGGAATCTAGTGATGAAAATTCAACTCCGACCTGTTGTGGAGACTTCCTTAGATGTCTGATGTGCGTTGTCCCTCCTTATCATAGGCGCCCATCTAGGAGCGGCTCTGTTTGGGAGGGAATATTGTTCG
>NW_027178817.1:0-3703 GCF_019968985.1 Porospora cf. gigantea B | reverse complement strand
TCCAAATCTCTAGGTTGGTGTCGAACATCATGACGCCGTCAAGAAGGAACCCGCCCAAGCTCCCTCCCGCCAGCCACAGGTTGTTGTGATCATAAGGCACCATTGCCGCCCCCTGACGTCTCTCGGGCAAATTTTGGCTGACGCGCGACGCCGTGAACCTGCGTGGGGAGTTGTTGATTGCAAAGCGTAGCGTGTCCTGATAGTAGACGCTTTCATCATTGAACTGTCCACCAAACACGACGAGTTCATCATCCTCTACAGCGGCTCCGCAGGCGCCTAGTCTCACTGCGGAGCCCAACTGAAACAAATGGTAGGGGTCGAGATCCGCCGCGAAAGCTCTGACGATCAGGCACGCAACCAACCGACTCATACGCGGTATGCATACGCAGACTTCGTCCGCTTGTGTAGAGGCATTTCGCCATTATGAAGCGTCAGCAACTGCTTCAGATCCTAACGCACGTGCAGCGGGAGGTGCTGAAGATGCCGGTCCCGACCGTAAGCGTGCTGGTGATCCCGCTCGGGTCGTCGGGGGTGAAGCGACACCTGTACCATACGTGCGTCAGAGTGGGCAAGCATCTCCTCGAGTTCGGCGCGGTATCCGGGGTGCAGCTGCACAGCTTTGCACCGCCCTCTTGGCTTGTCCAAGAGACCCTCACTTTCCCCTCCAGACTTTCTGCACGCGACACCATCGCCGCCATACGTGAGGTCCTGGAGCGGTTTGACGCGCAGGCTTACGATCTGCTGAGGTGCAACTGCAACCACTTCTCGAAAGCTGTGGTTGACGCGGTGTCAACGAGAGAGTATCCGCGGTGGATAAACCGTGCTGCCCGCCAGGCAGAGCCGTTTGGCTGTCTCGTGCCCCCTGAGTTTCTTCGCGTCGACCCTTACACCCGACACCGACGGTTGCCATCGAAGAGGTTCCGGTGTGTCACAGGATTTCGAAATTGTATCACGGCCTGTTGCATGCCTGGGCCTGCAGCATAGACATAAGGGTTGTGTGTCACAACGAATGGAGTTAACGATAAAAAAACGTCACGCGGTCCGTACGCGCTTCATGGAAGTAGGCCCATCACCGCTAAACTCCCTCTTGTATCCGCCTCGTCCACCTCTATCAGATCCTCCACGCCCTCCAAACCGGGCTCCGCCTCGCCCTCCGCGCGAGTCACGTCCACGGAAGCTGCCACGTGATTCATACGGCGCACTTTGTGCTTCCTCCAGCTGAGGAAGCTCCACCACGTGGGAGAGCTTCACCTGTCGTGTGCTCAGCTTGCTCAGGTTGGCGTCAAACAGTTCTTGCGCCTCTTGGCGGAGTTCGAACACGATGCCAGACTTTCCCTTCAGAAATCTGATCTGGCCCAGATGGTCGTCGATGACTAAGTTGACACCCAGACTCTCCAGCTGGCTGTTGACAAGTCTCACTGGGTAGAAGAGAGAACGCAGCTCCATGTCACCGTCCACGCTGGCCTGGTAGACCTTTACGTTTTCAGCGCCAGTCAAGGGACTGCGGACCTTTAGGCTCTCAGCCTGATCGTAGCCAGCGAGTTCTAGCAGACATCGCGACACCGCAGTCTCCGCGTCCTCGCAATCCTCAATCAACGCTTTTGCGTTCTCGCGCATCAAGTCGACCAGACTGTCGCGGTCTTCGTTGGGGTCCTCACCCTCGAGCATAAAGCCCTTCACAATGGCCTGGGAGGCGCCCTTTAAGATCTCAGGAACAGAGGGAATTAACACCTTCTCGAAAGAAATGCCTATCGCGCTCTCCAGTGCCGCGATTTCCGGCCGCTCCTGTCGCTTGAACAGGACCAGGTTGGTACCAGAGCGCCCTGCACGGGCGGTACGACCAGACCTGTGGACGAACTGATCGCCGTTACTCGGCATAGAGAAGTGCAAAACCAAATCTACGTTGTCGACGTGCAGCCCGCGAGCCGCTACATCTGTTGCCACCAACACGCGGAAACCGCCCTTCTTGAAGGCGTTCAAGGTGGACTCGCGAGTCTTCTGCTCGATGTCTCCGTGAAGAGGCATGCATATATTGCTGATGGGAGTCTCCAGCGCAACTTCATTGCATGTTCGCTTGGTCTCGCAGAAGATAATTACCTTGCCCCGGAGCCCGGCGTACATCTTCACTACATCGCTAATGATGTTCTTTCTTTCATGGTAGCCAACTTCCATGGCCAGATGGCGAATGTTCGTGTTGGTGGTGTTCGTCTCGGACCCCACAACGTCGAAGGTCTTGTGCTTATGCATGTACTGATCGCATATAGACCAGATCCAGTCAGGAAGCGTCGCTGAGAAGAGCAGATACTGTATGCGAGAGGTTTTGGCTTGAGACTTCCTCGCCGCCTTGACTTTCTCGAGGATAGCGTCGACTTCTTCCTTGAATCCCATCTCAAGCATACGGTCAGCCTCGTCTAACACCAGCACGTCAATGCCATCCAACAGCAGTTGTTGGCGTTCAATCAGGTCGTTGATCCGTCCGGGGCACCCCACGACGACGTCAACGCCCTGACGAAGAGACTGGATCATAGGGCCGATAGGCGCGCCTCCGTACAGACATATGGTGGTCAGGCGTGTAGGGAAGGTATCCCCAAACTTTTTCTTCTCCTTGTCGGAGCGCACGTCCTTCAGAGGGTCAACGGTGAACTCGCCTGCCAGCAAGTCGATTTCTTGCGCTACTTGGATGGCCAACTCCCTCGTGGGCAAGAGCACCATCATCTTGGGCGTTCGACCTCGTTTCGTCTCCCAGCTGTCCTCGTTGCTGAGACGCTCCAGCGTCGGTAGGGTGAAAGCTAGAGTCTTGCCGGTTCCCGTGCGGGCGCGGCCTACGACGTCTTTGCCCTCAAACACGTCGTTGAAGCAGGCGCACTGAATGGGAAACAGCGCCTCAATCCCTCTGGCTCTCAAGCGGGCTCGGACCTCCTTGGAGATAGAGAAGTTCTTAACGTTGGCCTCCTCCGTTACCCGCACATCAGCCTGCACAAGCGTGGCGTCGCCGCGTATTTTGGCTTGGCCAGACACGGTAAACTTCTGCGAACGGGAGCGGTAGGGGGGCATGACGAGAAAATGCTCTTTTGATTTTCGTTCGTCTTGTGCCGCCAACATCACCACATGATTTTTCACAGAAATCGGTTTCAGTCACCCCCCCTGTTGAAGGAAGGGTATTGTCACTGCGTGAACTACTGATTGTGTCTACGTACATGGTCTTAGTCAAAAACGGCAATTATGCAGGATTTCCGCTCAGATAGTCTGTTCGGGCATCTCCTTCCGCGAGACTCTAATGTCTCTCCGCTTCTTGCCGACAGCTGTTGCAACATCTCCCCGCTAATTCCTCCGTTCTACGACCCGTGTGCCTTCAATATGCCTGGAAAAGTTTGGCCTCCACAGGCTCCGAAGGCCAGCGATCATGTAGCCGAGCCACAAAACCCTATCTGGCAGGAGAACGAGTCCTGGATTCCAGAGACCGGCTCACTGGACGCGAAGCGGAGCTCGCCGAGCAAGTGTATCCACAAAGTAGATCCCAAAAAGAAGAAGAAGCGCAAGCGACGGAAGCCCGTGCAGCTAGAAGACGCGGAGTTCGCGTGGAACATGGCCAATGTCACCAAGACCAGCGGCATGTCACCGTACGTTTGGTTTCTGATGGCGCGGCGACCCGAGTTGATACTCGCTGGAGTTCCGCAGCAGGTGAGCCCGGCGTGGATTGCCG
>NW_027178816.1:0-3712 GCF_019968985.1 Porospora cf. gigantea B | reverse complement strand
TGCACGACGTACCAATTGGAAGCAGTCAGCATCAGTGGCGCCGAACTTCGACACCAGGCATCTGTAAACGGGAGGGACAGGAACCTGCATGCAGCACGTTGTAAACGGGAGGGACAGGAACCTGCATGCAGCACGTTGAAGACAGCGTCAAGAGGTCCCTCACACCTCCGAATCCGTCTCAGCTCTCTTCAGTGCCCATTCACCGCCGACACCCACAATATAAAAAAAGTCGTACCACACCTACGTTCAGTGTTGTAAACGTTCAGAAGAGCAGTTTGCAAAATCACTTCTGAATGTACTGCAAGAATGGAATGAAGCTTAGGAAGACATAGGGGTAGTATGCCTCGTCCTCGCCGTCCTGAGGTTGGTGAGATTCGAAGTCCGAGGTGAGCATCTGGGACAATGTTTTGTGCAACTTTGCCTCCTTCCCTGCGTTCACCGGCTTGAGGACAAACGCGTTGAATTTGGGAGGGATACCAAAACGCAGAACGCACTCCACGAAAATCTTCATGACCTTTAGATGAACAGAAGAGATAAAAAGTTCGCTGAACGCCGCCAAAATCACCCGAAGCAGGAAGGACTCGGCCTTTACGATCTCAGCCTCCACCGTTGACCTCTCAGCCTCCTTCGTGTCGAATGCGGTAGGGTTATGGGAATACTCTCGGCAGTGCACCTTACTCTTCCGAGCGGCCTCCAAGAATGTCGACAGAGCTCGTTTGAAGACGACAACGCGGTAGGCGACGTTGTTTTCCTTGTCGCCGACACCGTCAAACTTCATGGCGCTGCGAGGACACACAAGGTCACTCCAAGACTCGTAGGTAGAAAGGAAGGTCTGCTCAGATGACTTGCTCACGATACACACCAAGGTTGTCAGATTCTCAGTGGTCACGAAGTCTCCTTCCTGTACTATATCTGGAGTCAACACATCGACCAAATCTCGCTGTGGAAGTGGCACGCTGGGTGACTGAACAATGGGCTTCTCACTCCTTCTTCTGGAGCCCTGTGCTCCTCTGCTTGATTTCATTGTAGTGGGAAGACTTATTGCGCACCTCCTCCTCCAGCCGATTGGCGTTCTGGACAAGAACGCTGAGATTATCCTTGAGATTGCGATTGCGCGGGAGACGGGAGTCATCCCACTGGAAGCGGTTGAGGTACTGAGCCGCGGTCACTGTGTGATCATCCTGCAAGACCCACTTGACTTCCGTTGCTGGACGATGACGAACTGTGAGTTCGGGTCTAGCTCGAGGCCTTGCCGCTCGAGACGGCGCAAAACGGCCTCGCAGTAATAATCCTGCTTCTGAATGTCGTCAGCCAATCGTATGAGGTCGTCGAACGTACCATAGGTCAAGTTCGTGGGGACATCGAGAACGTTGCTCTCCTTCACGATGTTCAGCTTTGTAAGCTTGGCTTTCAACATGGCCAGGGCTCCCTCACGGGGGCCCTCCTCTCCGCTGCTGGCTAGTAGCCAATACCTTTCAGCGCTGCTCTTGTCCATCGAGTATTATTAGAATAAATGCCGACAGTGTATTGGGCGATTCCAGTTTGCGTTTTACCCACTGAGTAGGTTCCGAATTCCTGGGCTGACAGGCAGCTGGATGCAGAAACCGTAAAAACCTTGGTCAGGTAAATTAATCGCGCTCTGAGGATTTAGGGCGTATGGAGTAGCCGATTTTACCGTCAGCAAGGCCAAGGAAGACTGTTTCCTCCTTCCTCGTCGGATGACGGGTAACCGAGCGACGCAAGAAGCGCTGTCTTCGGTTGACTCTCTGCTCTACTCTCTGAAACAGTTGGACTTTCTTCGACGAGACAACGGGCGCTTACGCCAACGGTGAGTTACAGTGGGACGATCATAGACTTTATTTGACTCATCAGCTGATGCGGCACAAAAAGGGCGGCGAGGCGTCCATCTCAAGGATTTTTAGTGAAGATGACGTGTACTTCATGGAGAACTTCGGTGACTCTACACACCGGCGATCCATTAGCACTACTCGGTCGCCGCCCGCTCATCCAGACGTGAAGTTCGACGTCTCCCCTCGAAGGATCCCTTTGGGCCCCGCTCGAGACTCGGACCGTGCGGTGAAGCCTGAGCGTCGGAGATTTGCGGAATCGCCGCGATTCCCGAGCGGACAGGCGTACACAGTTCCGCCGCTGAACCTCGACAAGTACGTCTGGGGGTTTGGTCACTACAGAACACGTAGGGTTGCCGTGGACGCTAAAAGCGCCCGTGGTACATCGAGCCGCCGAGACGGGCTACGGCGCAACTCCGCCTCGCCCTCGGCCTTCCCAGAGCGCAAGCTTTCAGTGAAGGTTGACCGGCCCTCACTAGCCGTTCCATCGCTGCCCGTTGGCTTGCCGCACCTGCCTCTGCCGCTGACGCTGTCACAGTCGCCTCGACCACAGCAGCGCCATAAATCGCAGTGCTTCGAACGGCAGAAGCTGTGGAGAAGCAAGTCGCCTGTCGGGGAGTATACGAGGCAAGCAAAGCCGGCTGATTTTTCCGGTGAAAAATGAAATGATATGACGTCGTCCACGTTCTGGTGTCGGGCAGCTTCGCTCGTGTGCGAACTCACAGGGCTGGAACTTCAGATCGCAGGCTCCACCTCGGACGCACAGCAGTTCGTGTCTTCGTTGTTCATGGGCGAAACGTAAGACACAGCCGTTCCCGACACAGGCCGCCACACATGCACTCTGTCCTCGCGGCATGGTCACGCGGAGAGCTGCTTCTTTTGGTCATCAGGGACCAACACAGAGCCTGCCTAGGTCTGTGCTTCACAAGGTAGGCCGTAGACTGCTTCCGACACCAGCCAATCTTTAGGTTTGTGTGAAGTCGTGGCCATCGAGGTGCGCCAGGACTACAGATTCATGGGTTTGGGCACGATATTGCTAGTCGTTTCGAAAGAGCTGTTGGCGGCAGAAAGTTGCCATGTGTGAGGTGCCTGCCTGCTGAATACAGTCGAAACGCCGTTCTCCGGCCACAATACCGGTGCGAGGCGAGTGGTTTTGTTCTGATAGGCGACACGTGTCTCAGGCGCCTGCTGACGGCAGTGAACACCAAAGCGAAATGGGAACACAAGGTCTGCGATGCTGGTGTCCGTTTCAGACTGGCGTTGTTGGAAATCCGCCATGATGAATCCTAATCGAGCAAAATAAAAATGAACCGCTTGTGGCGCCGCGCTACGACGCAGGCCAAGGTGGGCGCCAACGTGAATTTCGTGGAGGCTACAGCAGACCGAGTTTTCGTCCGTTTTTTCTCACGCTCGCTGGGGAGCTCCGTCAGCAGACACCTTACCGAAGACCGGTTCGCTGTGCTCATCGGCGATGTCCAGCTGTGGCGTTCGCCACACACTCTGGCCATTGGGGTGGCCATCTTCAGCCACTGTGGACGAGGGGTTGTGTGTCACAAAGTAGCGGTGAAGTCGGAGTACCGGCGTCACAACGTGGACTCGATTCTTGTACTGCTCGGTTGCGCCTTCGGGCTAGATGCGCTCCAGTCGAAGAAGGTAACGCTGCACGTGTCTCGCCGGTCAGCCTTTCCGCGAGCACTCACTAGGGTCTCGGTGCGACTCAGGCTAGGTTTAGGTGGGGCAAATTCGATAGATCACGCAGCTCTGTTGCGATTCCGCCGAGAGGAGATCAAGAACGCGAGCCGGTAGCGTCGTGAGACGTGCAGCTTTCCGCTAACTCGTTTGTTGCTTATGGTTACACAGGGACT
>NW_027178815.1:0-27539 GCF_019968985.1 Porospora cf. gigantea B | reverse complement strand
CGTTCGCCATCAATGGTAAGTTAGCATCCCCCAAGCACTGCAGTTCCATGCTTCCCGTCTCGTCCATTATCTCAAGTCGAAGGTTGTACTTGCGAATGGGGGTTACAGTGGTATTGCACGTTTGACAGGAGTGCACCCCGCCATGGCCCACTTGATCTTCCAGAGGCACCACCTTCTTACGACAAGTCGGACATGCGAGCCAGAACCAGTTGCGATCCATGTTGATGTTGTTCACCGTCGCCGTTACCGAACACCAAAGGCCCTTGTCATCCATCAGCTTGGCGTTGTCCGGGAGGGCACTGGCCTGCAATACGTCCAAGATGGACATTCTGGGGAGGTCTGTCTTACCGGCTGCAGATAAGTTCGTCGGATTGCTGGTGATGCCTTCATTCACAAACCACTGACGCAGGGCTCCCGCCTCAGGAAGGTCGGGATCGACGATGACCTTCGCCTCGAACCCTAGGGAAAGCCGGCGCCCATTGTACTCGTCAACGGCAAGCTGTTTGCAGGCCAACACGATCGGAAGCTCGACATGTCCGCTTATCACCTGTTGCAAGCGAGACTCATCAACGATGTTCACCTTGTTCTCCCATAGAGTGACTGTGATGCTGGCACTGGAGTCATCCATCAGGGTCACCTCGCGTTTCGATTTCTGCTTTCCAGAGGATTTCACGACTATGGTAGAGATGTCGGTGGCCCCGATGACGACGCCCAACACGTCTACCAAGTCGCCCTTATGCAGGTTGTCAACCTCGCTGATCTTTTTGAACTCAAAGGATTCTTTTGCGATGCTGCCGTCCTCCATCTGCTCTACGATCTCAGTCTCCTTGGAGAAGGAAATCTCGAACTTGTGGCCTGTTTTGTTCCAGCGTTTGTCTGCGCTCTTCACTTGACCCTTGCAGAACGTGTAGACACTGCCCTCCACCAGCAGGTCGTTCCACTTCACAGCGTCATCGTTCCAGAAGGTGGCTTTGATGGAGCTCTGCGACGCGTCTTGAAGCACCACATTGAGGATGTGTCCCTCCTTCTGACTGTTAGACCACGTACGGAGGTCATCCTTGCGGATGACACGCGCCTTAATCTTCCATCGCGGGATGTAGGGACTTAGGTTACTGATCGGGACAACCTGCACGTCCACCGTCTTCTGGACTGGGGCATTCTGATACGGCTGCGCCCTGGAAGTGTCGGTCTGAAGATGGATCGGCATTTGGGAATAAGGCTGGCCCTGGACGGATGTGGGAGGCCTCACGTGAGGATGGTGCGTGATGTGAGTGCTCTGGGCGCCGAAGGGGTTTCCCGTGGGGGCATGGGGGGGCTTAGTTGATTGTTGTTCCATTACCTCGGGGCTATGGCCACTTGAAGGCTGGGAAAGATATGATTCGTATCTCTCACTCAGCACCTACTGTACACATATAGGTGTTGTCCTTCGCATCCAGGTACTGCTTAATGTACTCAGAGTTCGCGGGCATCACTGAACCACGCAGCTCGTAGTCGCGGAGAACAATAACATTGCCGTTTCGTAGCGGTCTAAGCTGACAGCTCTTCATCAGCAGCAATCGCCCAGGAGGGAAGTCCTCCACATGAGCAGGCTTAGGAACGATACATCTGAGGCGCGAGAAAGTGCAACGGCTCATCTCAGATCCGCCATCCACAACAATTAAACCAACACCACCGCCATTCGTCAGTTTGGATACCTCAATAAGTACTAACCCGGATCCGTTCCAGACGTCGCCAGCCTGAACACAATTGATATTGTCGAAAAGACCACGGGTCAGGTTCGGCAGTGCAGTTCCGGTGTGACGTACAGTCATCTGCTAAATATGTAATAAATGAAAGGCAGAAGACGGCGCCCAGCGCACCAGGTCCCGCCCGCCAAGAGGCGGCTTGTGCCTGACTCGGCACGTCTCCCCGAAGAGGAGTACTCCCGAGCGATAGTTGATCAGTTGCAAGCGTTGGCGTTGGCTCTGCAAAGATACAGCTCTTATCCCATTCATGTACGGACCAGCCGCAAGGGCTGGCAGTTACGGCAGCAGGCTCTTGAAACCCTGGACTCACGGACGCTGGCAGTCACGTCACAGAAAGTACCATCCTCTAGTTTCTTCGCAGCTCTGTATGCCGCACTCGCGGGACTGGTCCCTTTGGCGGCGGGACAGGCAACTCCTTTGTTTTTGTCCGATTCCGTGGCTGACCGGTTATTCGCTGTCAGGGTGACTTGCAAGACTATTCGCTGCATATCAGAAGGGGTGGGAGGACCTATGCGCCCACGGCTTCGGCCAACGATGCTGGCCCTCTTCATCTGGTTGTGCTTCACCTGTGACGATTCTCCGATAATCTGCAGTGCAGTCGCCACGACAACTGTTTGCGTGAACTTCTTGGACGTTTTCCTGTGTACCAGCGCGACTCCAACCCCGGGGTCAGGCCACTGGTTAGACACATCTCTACTGTCGCTTGTCTTATCGTACGGTATGGGTCGTGTGACGTCTAAGGGCGGCCCCAGTGGCCTAGTATCAGGCCACCGGAGCACTCCGAGGGCGCCGATGCGGCCCTCTAGACCAGAAGACGCTGAGGGATCATCGGTTCCTTGGATGGCATCACGGAACTCCTACGATTTCGATACGTTTTTCCGGTTGTGTCCCTCTAGTACTGGACGCCGCGGCTGGCTGCGGCGTGGACTCGAAATCAACGAACGAGTGAGAGGTCTGGTGAGCAGCGAATTCGTGGACATTCCGAGACGAAACAATTCACCTCTTCTGGGCATCCCCCCTTGGGAAGTCCTCTTGTCGATAAGTCGAACAATGGATGAGTTGTCCAACACAACATGGATGATTTTATGGCCTCCACTGGAAAAGGCTTGGCTGATGAGGCTGCGGTACCACCACAATTCGAAGGTGCGACTTCTCGCCATGCAACTGTACCTACGCGTTGTAGATACGCTGGCTCTGTCCGCAGATTTCGTTAACTTACTCGTGCCGGCTCTGAACGACGCAGCACACGACCCTTGTCACGCCGTGGTAGTCGCGGGTTTCAAGGTGCTGGGAAGGCTGCTCCAAAAAGGCTTGCTGAAAGTGAACGTGGTGCCCAAGCTCACCAACAGAGTCCCTCTCGCTCGTGCTCCCACCCTTGAGGCGTCGTTCATAGCTCGTCTACTGCTCAATGTTAAGCTCGACACGTCCGACTCCTTAAAGGAGTGTGTGCGAGGGTTGCTGTCGTTCAAGCTGTCCTACGAGCGTGCCGTCATGAGCCTGTTCCTGTTCGTGTCCCATCCAGCCTTGGCTGGGCCAGCCTTCACTGGAGTTGTGTCGCCCTGCCTTCTAAACGCAACCAACTTAGCCGTTGGGCAGGTTCTGTGGTGGTGGACACGACATAGTAATATTTCCGTTCACAACGACTACAGCACGATTCTACAAGTGCTCGGACCTGCTTGTAAGGCCGACCTACCGGCTAGAAGAGTAGCCCTCTCCGACCTGTTCAGCTAAAAGTGCAAGTCGTCTGCGTCCCCGAAGGATGGCGGGCGTTTCCAACCTCCTTCGCGACGATTTTCCGCGTTCAGAAGGTATTTCTCGGCGTATGGGTCAATCTTGGCTGTCGTGAGATCCACCTGAAACAAAATGAGAATGAGAAAACCTCCATCGCGATACATCTAAATCCCATCTTTGCTGTACCTTGCGTTTGTGAATGGCGTTGGTGAACTGAGTCTCCACCTTGCTTTCAGTCTCAAGGCATACATGCAAGCACTTCCTCCATAATCCGAGCATCCAGGAGCCGAAGATCCCGACATTCTCCACGTGGTTAAGCTTCTGCTCCTTAGCTTTCCTTTCCTTATCAGAGAGAGGAGTGGGCATGTGTTGTTGCTGTTGGCTCATTCTTCGCGAAATAACGAGTTTTTCTTATTCACTGACTCACTATACGTGCAGAACTGACTGCAGGACTGACTTGGTTGACGTCATAATAAAAAGCAGCGAGTAAAAATACTATGTCCTGAGAAGCTTCTGCATCATCACCACGAACTCCTCAAAGTCTACTTCTCCATCTCCATTTGTATCAACTTCAGCTGGAAAGGATGAGAGAAGATGAACTGGAAATCCACTTACCGAGGATCACTTGCCAATGGGCATCATCCACATCGCCGATAAGCTGCCTAAGCTCCTCTGCCGCGATAGATCCTGACGCGTCCTGATCGAACAAGTTGAAGGCGGCCTGCAGCCTCTCCTTGCTGAGTAAGGTCTTGGAGTCCATGGCAACCGTAACGAACTCAGAGTACTCGATGAAACCGTTCTTGTCGAAGTCGACACTGGCCATCATACGGTCAACCTCCTCCTCGATATCTGAATCGTTCATGTCATCAGTGTCAGCGCGGTTCTTCATCAGCAGTCTGTACCCAGCCACCAGCTCACTGCGGTCGAGCTGTCCGTCGCCATTGATGTCGAGTTTACGGAAAATCTTAGTGAGTTCCTTGGTTTCCTCCATGGTCGTCAGTTTAGATCCCATAAAAAGCAGAGCAGCCCGCGCTAACTTCTGACCGGATTGGAACTTCTTCATGTTGTTCAGAGCAGAATTCAGATGGCCGTTGTCGACCTTGCCTTCCTTCTTCTCCGCCATCTTTACGATCCAACGGTGTTGCAAGCATTGCTCCGCGCTGTGTCGCTTAATGGGGTCATATGCCAGCATATTTCTAATCAGATCCTTGGCGTCTTCAGACACCTTAGTCCACTCTGGCGGCTCGAACTGGAACTTGCCTTTCTCGACTCGGCGAAGGATTTCCTGGTCCGTTTGGCCACCAAAGGGAGGGTAGCCGCAGAGCAGAATGTAGAGGATCACCCCGCAAGACCAGACGTCGCACTTTTCGTCGTATTTTTTGCGTAGCACCTCAGGAGCGATGTAGTACGCAGTGCCCAGACGCTCCTTCAACTTCTTCGTGGGGTCAAAACTCGAACTTAATCCGAAGTCAACGATCTTTATGAGAGCGTCCTTGGCCTTGGATTCAAGAAGGAGATTCTCGGGTTTAAGGTCTCGATGAACGATATTGTATTTATGAAGATAAGTTACCCCGGATAGTACCTGCTTCATGATGTTGGCGGCATCTGCCTCAGAGAGCCGCTGCCTGTGGATGATCTCGTCGAAAAGCTCGCCGCCCTTATAAACCTCCATGACAAGGTAGTAGTTCCTCCTATCCTCGAAGAACTCATACAACTTCATGATGTTGGGGTGGTCCAATGTACGCACCACAGCGACCTCGTCCAGAAGGTTCGTGCCGAGGCCTTGGTTAACACTGGTTTTCTTGATAATCTTGATGGCTCGTTCCGCTCCTGTTTGCTTGTCACGGCACAGCAGGACCTCGCCATAAGCACCGGATCCTAGCTTGCGCTCCCGAGAGTAGCGATCACTGAGATGAGCCTTCTGTTTAGTGATGAACATGCCGCTATCGATTCCACCCTCTTTCTTCTCAATACCAGGCTTGACGGTCGACTCTGCCACCTCGAGAGTCGGAAGCTCGTCATCGATCTCATCATTCTCTGTCTGGTAATCCGCAGCCTTGGCAGACGCCGACGCAGGAGTTCTTTGGTTCCTCGTAGCTTTGGTATTTGCACATCCCATCTGCAAAAAATAGTTACATTACCTTTGATAGTTGTGGGGGGGTATGAGTAACAGACACCAACTCGTGGGTGATAAAACATTTTTGTCGATATGACTCTACCAGTTGTCGACTTATGTAAAGATGTGTTGACGTCATGCTTGCATCACTTTAAACAGCCGTTGAATCTTGTCAGTCAAGAGCGTGCTTTGGTGCAGTACTTCGTTGAGCATCTGACCCTTTTCATTGGATTCGACTGAAATGATGACGCCGTCGGCAGCATCCAGCTTGCACGACAATCGTTGCGTGACGATGCAATGGTAGATTTCCGCTTCTAGGAATTCCGCAGAGACGCCGAAGGTGCTTCCCATATGGCGAAGCGAAACCGCCTCAACGGGTGACAGAAACTGACGGTAGCCCAACACTCTCAGAGTCTTAATAATGGTTGGTGCATGTGTTCCGAGATAACGGTCGTTGTCCAGGACGGGATGTATATCCACCAGAGTCTGAAAGAAATCGCGGTACTGGCATTTGTAAAGGGTTTGGGTGAAACGGGCCAGCACTGGGTCCTCGACGCTGATCTGCTTGACTTCGGGACACTCGATGATTTCAGACCGGTATCTGTCTCGGGGAAGAGTCATGCGTGCTGTCAGCACCGCGTAAAAGATGAACTTCTGGAAAGTTACCACCTCGGAGGCAGTGAATGTAGCGATGCCCGACAGGAACGATGTGGTTGCCGAGGCGAAGTTACCCTTGGCGAGCTGAACCAGCCCATCGTAGATCTTCAGTTTGTTGCGGCGTTCCCAATCACCACCCTTCTCAAGTTGCGCCTTGGCTTGTAATACAGCATCGGACGCGGCACTCAAATCGAAATTGAAAAGTCCAATCCTGGCAGCGAGCATCAACAGATCGAGCCTCGAGCCAGCTCCAATGGGCTTCTCGATCGCGGACGTAATGTGGATGGATGCCTGAGCGAAATCTCCAGCGTTAGTCACAGCGTAAGCCCTTTCGATGAGAGCGTCGTACATGTCAGATTCGATCAGGTTCGTCTGGGCCTGCGCTTCACTGTCATCAATTCGTTTGAGCTCGGTCTCATATGCATTGGTCATGGCCTTTAGGACATCAGGTTCAACAGCCCACCCGTGTTTTGCACACAGGTGCGTGTACGAGGCGCATTTATCTGTGTGACTGCAGTTTGGGAGGCTTACTGTTCTTCTTGATGATTTCCAGGATCTGATGCTTTGCGGTTGCCTTTGCCTCAGAAGGGCCGTCTCGATTGTAGATGTATCTTTGATGAGATCACCAAAATCCTCACTCTAAATCGGCGATAGCAAGATGAGGGAGGTTCTCCACGTCAGGAGTGAACTCAGGGGACAGTGTCATTTCTACAAAAATAAAGGATTTCGCTATGCATCGGTCTCGTCCCTATGAGGATTCCGATAGTAATAGAAGACGGTCACTATCCCCCCCACCTGTCACAGATAACGACCCTCGCCAGCTAACCAGCTTCCGACACTACCTCCTCAACCACCCAGAATTGGATGTGGACGAAGCCAAAAGCGAGTACACCACTTACAAGGAGGACTTTCTGGTGGAATATCATGCGACTGCTCTTAGGGAGAATTTGAAGCTTGCTCTCATCAAAGATCGCTTCCACCCCCGGTCCATTCGTGAACTGGCGGCCGAGAAGAGCATTATCGCCAAGAAGCGAGCTGCTACTTTCGTCAGCAACATGGAAACCTTCGGGGAGGTGTTCCTGTGTGCTCCGGCAGCAGTAGATGACGTGATGGAGGTGCACGCCGGTGGAGACTTCCAGCCAGTTCAGGTCTCGGCTAACGATTTGAAACTGAACCTCGACGCGCTAAACGCTCAGTCAGCTGACGTCTTGCCGCCGCCATTCATCACTGGAGCCCCTTACTTCGCCATCCACCCCTCTAGCGCTAGCCTGTTGATCGTGAACGTGCCTGCCTCCGTCTCTCGCTGGGACATCATCTCTTTTCTGGAAGAGAGCAACATTGCGGGGGTGGCTGAGGTAGCGTGTACTGTGGAAAACTTGGATGAGATCCAAAATTTCGTCACCAACTCTCTCGGCATGAGCGATCGCCAAACTCCTCCGCAACTCAAACGAAACTGCTATATCGCGTTTGCTTCTGTGAACATGTGCGAATTGGCCGAGGACGCCCTGTTGGATAAGGAGATACGCGAGGACTTCACTGCGAGCGTGACGCGGCTGACCACCCCATTCAAGGTGTTGGTGCGAGTGGTACCCACGTTTGGTTGGTCCGTCGATCGTATCGAGCGAGACACCCATCAATCTCGACGGTTAATGAGGCTCTTGGACGAGCGACATCAGCTAGAGTTCTTGTGGGAGAGCGAGCAAGACCACTTCATTGTCAAGTTGGAAGGTCAGGTTCCGCAATTCAAGATACTCGATCTCCAAATACTGTACCTTCGCTACGTGCATTCGGTGGATTACTACAGCGGTCAGAGGTTTGATTCCCTCCGCGAGATGTCGGAGAAGTGCGGCACTATGCATGTGCGCCCTTACGTAAACCTTGAAGACCCCGCCGTGGCCTCGCGGTCCCCCACTCCAGAAGAAGAAGTCTTCTTTGAGGCGCTGGACTCGCGTCTCGAGCAGCTGATCCATTCCTTGGAACAGCCATTGGTGGAGGAGTTCACGGAGGATCACAGCGCAGTGCAGGAGGCTTGGGAACTCGAGCTACAGGGAGTAGGTCACCGTTGGTGTTTTCACCCAGAAATGTCTCGAGCAGGAGACGGACCGCTGGCAGTGTGCGCAATGCGATAAGGTCTTCCGAGGGAAGGAGTTTGTGTCGAAGCACATTCGCAATAAGCATGGCGAACTGCTGGAGAAAATATGCGAAGAGATGAACTTTCACTCAATGCAGGATGTATTCAATGAAGACCCAGACGCCCGTTGGCTGCTGCCGATACCTGTCATAGGGGAACGGACGGAAGACCGGCAGATTTATCACTCTGGCCCCGTTCGACGAGGTCGGCATGATCGTCATGAGTACAGAGACTGGGACGAGCCCGTTAGACCTCCTTGCCTGGGCAACGTAAGACACCAGCAAGCCTACGATGACTTGTAGAAATTAATGGACAACGCACAGACATGCCGCAATATTAATTAATTGACAATTCCTGCTACACTCATAATCCGCCAAACACTAACTCCACTCAGAACGGACAACACGGAGCCAGGTATGGCCGTCCAGAACTCAGACGGCTCCACCAAGGAATCCGTCAGCCACAGCAGCCCTTTAACCCCTAGCCGACCCACGTTGCAGGCCTGTACAAGGACCAGCGTCTCACGAATGCATAACCAGTCTTCGTTGACGTAGGCGTGTACTGCCGCTAATCCCCACAGCACTGCGCAGACCTCTGAGGCAAGATCTTCTATCCGCACAGCGTTGCCAAGTATGAGTGGCTGCAGGTTGGATATGATGCTGACGACCAAGAATACGACTGTAGCTTCGCGAAGAGGGAGTTGGCACATGTGTGTGCACGAAATCACAGCGTTTTCATCTCACATCCAATGTGGAGAGCTGCTGAAGAGCTTCATGAATGATAATACCGATCGCCGTGGATGTCTGCGACTCGTCTAGGACTTCCGCTTTCGGAACGTGCACGAATATGGCACGACCCTGGTTCGCCTCAAGCGCTCTGCTGTACACATATTCACACAAGAAGAGACCCGCGTCCTGACTGACTTCCGCAGCCACGCCTGCTCCCTTGAGGATGGAGACCATTCTATCCACGTCAAACACAGTTTTGTGTGTTTGAGGTTCGCAGACGAGCGGCGGCAGCTCCCCGTCCTCGTCAGGTTTCACGTACGGACCTGTTCTGCCAAACATCTCAATCGACACACACGCCGCTTTGTAGCTGTACCCCACGTGTACAACCAACGGCGCCTTGACCAAGGGCACCTTCGCGTAGACAACAGGCCACTCAGCAACGGTCAAGGGGACTGGGGACGTCCAGGTGGCCTTCAGTCGTTTGACGCACTGCCAGCTGGCGTTGGTCTGCACGTCTCTAAATGGCTGAAACCCCGTAAGGTACACCCCGTCACAGGTAAGATCGAGCATGCAGTTTTTGCGTATTTTCGCATGTCGAGTGCCGTAGTTCAGGCCCAACCTTCAATTCTGCCGTTGGCTTTGATCGAGAAGTGCATTGGTAACCGGATTTGGATTATCATGCGAAACGACAGGGAATTCGTAGGGCGTTTGTGCGGATTCGACGACTATTTGAACCTTGTGTTGGAGGACTGTACGGAGGTGTTACCACTCCCTGAAGGCGTTCCTCAAACGATGAAGCAGTCTTCGATGTTGTTGAATGGCAACAACATAGCCATCATGGTCCCTGGTGGCTGTCCTGACTTTCTCCAGACTGAAGAATGAAACTGTAACCTGCGCATGGCTGTACTGACGTTTTCCACTTTGAAGAGTGAGCGCTCCTCGCAAAGCTGACTGAAACTGTGACTTCAATTCTGTACACGTTTACGTTTGTCAACTGTCGTCTCGCAGAGTCGACCACTGTGAGACACGTGTCATCACCTGCATAAGACCAAGCCGCTGCACCCACCGTGGCGTGATCTGACCGACTCTGACTTCCGAAGATGAGGATGATGACTTCCCAAATGCCCTCGGCTTCGATTGTCTCCTGGTTGGGTGCTCGCGATTTGTACTTCTCAAGCAGCGCCTCTGCATCGGGTATGTCAGTGGGGAGAGCCACACGCTTCTTGATGTCGATGGACCACTTGTCGAATATTTCGAGAAGCTCGTGCTGCACCTCAGTCACGAGATTCAAGGGCCACACAGCTTCTAGGGTCGTCATGGCCACAGACCACCACTCAGGAGCCAGGTATCTGGCTTCGTACTGATGATAGAGGTGGTTGCTGATCATCTTATGGAACCAGAGCCAGACCAAGGGATGACAGTAGTAGGGCGTGATCACGATGCGATCCTTGTACAAGTCGAAGTCTCCGAGCATGAATCTGGCCTTCAGCGAGTAAGGCTCCCCCCTGAGTAATGAACCCATGATACCCTCACTTCTTAATGGATCGGTCGTAGATGAAAACATTGTGCGGCTTAACATCAAAGTGGTGCATCTGTTCACGCACCAGAGTATCGACTTGTCCGGCCAAATCGACCATCATCACCTTGATCAAGTCGTAGTTGATGCGTTTCAGGTAGGCTGACGGGCGTATGTAGCCTCGCAGATCACCGTTGGCCTCGGCCATGACGATGGTGAATTCATCAATCTTGGTTTTCGGCGGAGCAAAGAGCCATCCGTGCTCGCCAACAACCAAGGTACTGCTGGGGGGCACGCCCAAAAGTGTGTGCCACATGCGGTAGTGGTGCTTCCGCAGGTCGCGGCTCACTGGTGCTTTCACGACCAAATCCGTCTGCGATTCTCGCTCCCCAACAGGGACAATGCGATGAACAATGCCTTGGCCTCCGACACCGACTAGTTTGCCGAGATGGAACTTGGCCTTAGCATGCCGCAGCATCGGAGATGTTATGAACACCAGCGACGCGTCTGAGTGAAGGATGCGCCAAAAACTAACGCAAGTAGGCTTCTGTACCCAGGCGACCGTACTCTGATGTCGGTGTATCGGGCTTGGAGACATGGTAAAAAACCTTGTGGAGTGCCTGGAGGTAGGCCAAGGGCTTCAGGGCAACGGAGTCGGCCACGCGTGACTTGATGTGGCCTGAGAAGCATCCTGGCCAGAGTAAGGAAGAGCCAACAGATAATATCTACTTGAAATAACAGGCTCACCCTTAATAATTTCACCAAAGTAAGACGTATGGAGGAAGCACCTAGCAAGGATCGACACGAAATAGGAGCCCTTGAGTTTGTTAGGCATATCTGGGAATGAGAGGAATGCGACGTTGGACAGGCCTACCCGAGGCCATTCCTTCAGCATGGCATTCGCCATACGGATGACAGCCTTCCGGAGTCGACCGTCGGGCGCCGGTCGACGCCAAAAGTGGAGGCGGTCGTCAATCACAAGGATAGGATCGGTTGACTTCCGTTCTTGTTCCTTTTCCTGTTTTGGCCGAATCCAGTACTGTAGCTGCGCCGGCCGCTCATCTGCCGCTTCGAAGGGAAAGGCGAACATGTCGTACGTATCCGGAGGAGTGACCTTAGACACGACCAACTCGAATACTCTAGACTCCGCCTCCAGAAGGAAGGTTCCCCACAATGAGGCCGACGACGCCTCAACCCAAATGATCCGGTCGATCGGTAGGTCTGTCAACTCGACAGAGACCTCTTCTAGGCAACGCGCTACCTGATTGAGAAACTTTGCCTGGGTCGCTCCTCGCATGCGATTCTTGTTCGTGGCGTGTTGATGCAGCTCCCACGCCTCCGCTAGCTGGAAGAACAATACAGAGTGGCATTTCGGGTCGACTGTATGGGGTTGCCTTTGGCGTCTTACCGGCCGAGATCGCAGACTCCAGCACCAGCACTGCGCTGCCAGACTCCCGCGTGCGTGGAAGTGAGTACTTCTGCGGTCGATCCTCCTCGCTCGCGCTGTCCGCAGTGGTCGTCGCGGTCACAGGCTCCCGTTTTTCGTGGGGCCTCTGTGGGGGCTGGCATGTGTAAGCGTGAGTAAGACTTAGGACTTACATTCGGAATAGTGCTTTCGTGTCGATTTACGGTGCTCCGGTGGCGAGCGCTTCGGAAGCGGGTTGTAGAATGGCCTCGTTTCGTCGCGGCCATCTCAATGTGAAATCCGGTTTTTTGCTGATCAACCCCTCCAATGATGCATTTGTGGTGAGACAAGGGAGAAGGGTAGAATACTGAGTTCATTGGAGTGTGTGTGTGTGTGTGCTCCTGTCGTACCATGTAAAAAATATTGATTTGATCCTGATGTCACTCAGTACAGTCTTCTATGAAGAAGACCCAATAACGAAGTTCCCATCAGTGGATGTTCTGAACAGGCTGATTCTAACATGGGACTTCTATCGAGACGTGACAGACGATCGAAAAACTTCAATAGAGGATACCACTACCCTCATCAACAAGAGCATTGCCATAGTGTACCAAGGTCTTCGCCGCGCCGCTAGGGATGCCAGCAACTTGTCATCTGGTCAGTCGTCTCCGTATGACGAGCCCCCACCGACTTTGACGCTTCAAAAACTTAAAGTGTTTTACAAGACCTGTGACGATTATATTCTCAGGTTGGTTTTGGAAATGATTTGTTTCTTTTTTCGTTCATTTTTTATTTTTTCATTTCGTTTTTCATATTTTTTTCGCAGTTTGCTTCCTATTTTCCTCACCGAAGCCAAGCAGTCTCTCCAGCGCTCCAAGGAGTGCGAGATGTCTGCGCCAGAACAAATTGCCCAGTCGGTACGTTGCGTTATTGTTACTTTCACTTTTCTCATACTCCCTCCCAGTCGGCAAAACCTTCAGGAGTGACCACCAGCATTGAATTCGTTCGTGATCAGACGTCTGCAGTACGTTATGGCCACCAGGACCTTGTTATCATTTACCTGGACACCCCTCCCGGGCAAGTATCGGAGTATGACGCCGATCGCGTGGAGCATCATGATGGTACCGAGACGGTAGAGACTGACAGGGAGGACGGTGAGTCAGCTGTAGACCCCCGGAGAGACCACCCGTACCACTTGCTTGCCGTGGTCGAATCTGTTACCTGGCAAACTTTGACATTGCAGGTTGTGGTCTACAATGCGCTCCCCGATTTCCCAGGTCATGAAAGGGATTTCAATCGGATGGTGAAGTGGGTATTTTACTTCTCCTGTGCCTCATCCTTTTCCAGTGTTGCCAACGCTATCGCCGAGACGACGACATGGAACATTGCTCGGATTGCTGGAATGAATACGATTCATAGGGAGTACGTGGCGCTTATGAGTATTCCAAAAATCCCCCTTGCGTCGCACATCACGCTGGTCTCAGGTCGCAAACGGGCGAAACAAGAGCAACTTGTGGTCCCTCTTGCCCTGCAAAAAGTGTTTGGCGATCGCTACAACCAGAGCCAGCTGGAGGCCTTAGATGCGTGTCGCCAGCTACAAGGAATCACCCTTATCCAGGGTCCGCCCGGCACTGGCAAGACAACGACCATCATAGGCATCGTCAGCTTGATTCTCGCGTCAGACGTGGCACCCAAACAGGGGAAGACGACCAAACGTGCCAAAAAAGGCTTCACGGGGCACTGTGGGGTTTGTAGACTGATGAGCACCAGCGACCGCTGTCTTGGCTGTGGCGCTGTTGTCACGCCTGTGCAAGCGCTACCTATTCCCAGCTTCCTGTCGGAAAATCCGGCATGCCAAAAGTTTTTAAAGGCCCAACCGTGGTTATCCAGCGGAGCGCACCACTGGCAAGATGAGACTGGGTTGGACACCGAGAACCTGGAGGATGCATGGGCCTATGGGAAGGCCAGCTCGATCAGTGGGTCCGACATAATCCACTTGGAGAACCTCAAGGACCCTGATCAGCCTGAGCGCGTTCTTGTTTGTGCGCCGTCAAATGCCGCTATCGACGAGATCGTCAAACGTATGGTGGCGTCGGTGGATGAAGGCGGTGGCCTTTGGAATCGCGAAGGGAACAAGTACACCCCGAACATCGTCCGCGTCGGCCCCAATGTCCACTCTGATCTGGCTGCCTACGGCCTCGAGGGCAAGATTAGCAGCCGTCTAAGTCTTGCCGGGACGTCACTGGCGAAACGCGATGCAATACGCACCAGCCTTTTGCGAGAGAGTCGGGTGGTATGTTCCACGTTGTCCATGGCGGGAAGCAGAGACATTGTTAACTTCGCCGACGGTTTCGATACAGTTGTGATCGATGAAGCCAGTCAGGGGGTGGAATTGGCAACTCTCATTCCTCTGACTCGCGGATGCAGGAGGCTCATACTTGTGGGAGACCCCAAGCAGCTGCCTGCAACCGTTTTCAGTCGTGTGGCCTGCGATTTGACGTACGAGCAGAGCCTGTTTCAACGTCTGGAGAAGTCAGGCCTACACAACGTTCAGATGCTGTCTATCCAGTACAGAATGCATCCTGAAATATCAGCATTCCCTTCGAAGCAATTCTACGACGGAACTCTCCATGACGCCCCGAACATCACCGAGCTGACGCAGGTGCCCATAGATGTCTGGCGGGATATACCAATCTTCAAGCCGGTGGTGTTCTTCAATGTGGACTCGACTGAGCATAAGCTTTCGCAGTCCTACGTCAATAACGACGAGGCGGACCTCTGCTGCCAGCTGATCGAGCTGCTGTGGATGGTGTTCCCTGAGATCATGAGATCTCCGCGCGAAGATCTAGGCTGGTGCAGTCGAGTCGCGATAATCTCGCCGTACGCAGAGCAAGTTCGTATGATTCGCAGTCTACTAAAGACGGTCCTTGGTGTGCCTCAAGGCCACCATTGCCCCGTGGACGTCAATACTGTCGACGGGTTTCAAGGTCAGGAGAAGGATTATGTGATCTACTCCGCCGTGAGAGCGCAAGCCACAGATGGGAAGATCACTGAGAAGAGTAGGGTCGGCTTCCTCGCCGACGTTCGGCGGATGAATGTAGCTGTCACCAGGGCACGCCTCAACCTATGGGTAATTGGAAACGCGGCACACCTCCAAGGAAACCCCCTGTGGAAGAAATTCGTAGGCTACTGCGAACGTAACAGCTCTCTGTTCAACATCCACACGAAAAAGGATACCCACCTGAAAGTCTGGTTGAGCGACTTTTGGCAGCGGATGCCGAAGGAAAAGGAGAAGATAGCAGAGAGACTGCCACAGTTCGTGACTGAGCTCCAGAGAGAAGTGCGGATTATGAATGTAGCAGCACATTGAGTCATGTGTGGCGAACGCTATGCGATAGGACTTGTCTTTGACACAAAGGGAATCCAGGTGCTGATTATGCGTCTGGATGCTGCCACGATGGATCGGCTTGCTGTGTCCGCTAGTACTGGGTCGGTCAGGACGCTATGCACGTGTGACTGGGTGGCCTTGATAGTCTCTGTGTCTGATAACACATCCTTGGCTGCGCCTCTTGCCAGAGAAAAAACTTTACCCGTAACCTTGGGATGAGTGATGGATGCTTCCATTGTGGCGGCTGCATAGTCAATTGCCTCTGGTGTCTGAATTACAGACCCGAACCACTCGGAAGCCATTGTGATGCCTTCTTCTGTGTTGAACGCGTTGAATATGGCATCGCGTATGGTGGTCTGCACGGAGGCGTCCGACGAAATGCGTGCGAGAGCATTCCTCGTTCTGGCTACGGCGAGCCTCTCTGCTCGTCGAGCGCATACCTTGGAAAAATGAGCCATGGCACCCATCGCCCCAGTTTCGTAGGCCAAAAAAGCCGCCGTCCCGATTCCAACGCCCACCACTTTTCGCCAACTAACTTGGCGGGGTTTGCTGGAATCCAGCTTGGCTTCAAGGCGACGTATGTTGCGGTTGATGTGGTGCAGCTCCGATCTCGCCACATCGCGTGTAAAGCAGCGGGCGAGTAACGACGGTGAGTTCATTAAATCGACGTTTCTATGACACTAGACAGCCAACAGCCTTGCTGACTCTTCGTTCGACCCTTCCTCTTCACGTAGTCTTACTGACTCGCTGTGGGCGGTGTAGCTAGATACCTCGTGCTCCTCAATAAGTCTGATCTGCGGCTCTACCCTGTCCAGAGCCTCCACGGCTTCCTTCAGCTTGCCAATCAGCGTGGCGGCGTTGGGCTCAGGCTCGAAGGCCGTGACGCCCAGGGGAGAGTCTCGAGGAAGGATGGACCGGAACATTATGGGTCCTGGTCGACCTCCAAGTATGTCGATCTCGTCTTGAAGGTCATCGTAGTACCCGAAGGTCACTTTCATCCGGTACCATATTGCGGCCTCCAGCCTCAGCAGCTTACTCTTGGACGTGCATCTGTCCAGCGCCACTTGGTAGGCATCGACAACTATAGACGTGAAGATGTTGAGCATGATGACCACCAACAGGATAGTGAAGGCCAAATGCACCAGCATCAGGCCGTAGGCCTGACCTTCAATCTGGGCGTTGATCCCCTCTGTAATACCAACGAAGTCACCAAACCCGAAGGAATAGAGAAGCATGGCACGGACCGACTTCCACAAGGTAGCATACTGGCTGAAGATGTTTCCGTAGGTAACGTGTGCCAGCAGGGCGAAGGCGAACAGAATCAGCATGAAGACGGTCATGAAATGCAGGATGGGCACGAAGACGAAGACGAAAGTCAATACGATGTAGTTAGTGCCAGCAAACAAAACGGAGAACTCAATAATCCTCAGGATACAAAATGTCAGAGCAGCGCAGTGCAGTCCTCCGGAGTTGAACAGTGCGAATACCACTTGGGTGAATATCTGCTGCATGTCTAAATCCGACTGGAGCCAGTAGCTCAGAGGACTCAGAGCCTGGCCCTGTACCGCGAAGGCATCTGAAGGGACGAACAGTGAAACCGCCGACACCACGAAGCCCAAGAACATGAAAAAGAAGGCCAAATTCTCTTCCACGATCTCGTACAGCGGCACATGGTGGTGGCGCCAATCGAGAGGATCCAGTAGACGGTACACGAGGCGCTTAAACTTGCCCTTGCGGAGGAGAATGCGGAGGAAGTTGGGCAGGAACTGTACGATAGATGCGCCTGCTGGCAGCAGCAGCAGCCAACATGTTAGCGCAAGGGTCGTTAGCGGTGCCACGAGCTCCCATGTGCGGTTAACGTGGTAGAAATGTGAGGCTCTGATGTTGAGATCCGCCTTGTAGACGGCCAATCCCTGGGAGGGCCTGGTGAACGTGAAGGTGAAGTACCAATACAACGGCAGGGTGTCAGCCCTCTCGATGGTCTTCACCTTGAAGGAGGCCTCAACCATTCTGGGCTCGCACCTAAAGAGGATGTCCCAGTGGTGGTTCATCTCGACGTTGGTAGGGTTCTCGGTCGGTGGGCCCCTCGCAGCCGCCGAGGACTGGTCAAAGTCCCACGGGTCCTCATCGAATAGGGGATCGTGCAAGTCGAGCTTCTCCGCCAGTTTGTCAAGTTTGGAGCTCAGCCTTGGCAACGGGCCCATGATCCCACGCTGGCGGTCTCCGTCGCCGTTGAAGAAGGGGGCAAACAGGGAGAACTGCTGATGGAGAGGGAACATCTTGGGCACCCGGGAGTCCTCAGGGACGCCCTGCGTGTCATACATGGCCTCCAGGATCGCGGGACGCTTGTCATAGTCAACGGTGTCGCCTTGCACAACGACGGCATCCAGGAAGGTCTGGTTTTGGCAGGGGAGTTCAGGGTAGATGTGGTTTGAGCTGGGGTCAGCATACTTGGTATCGACCAAGTCACACGTCATGTTGTCCATCGCGAGGACGCCATCCTGAAATGCTTGCTCTCTGCATTTGAACTGGAGCCTGGAAAGCGTTAGCTGTGCAAAAGAGAGTAGACTTACGTGTAAAGAAAAGAGGCGATCGTAGTGGAGGCCATATTCTCCTCAAGACTCTTGGTGAACTCCTGCTGCACGATGTCCTCGAGATTCGTCTCGGGTGTCGGAAAGAACATTGACCTGGCGGCATGCGCAACCGGAGCAGTCAAAAAGTTGGACGACTCTAGGGTAACAGTCCAAACATAGAACCCCACTGCAAAACGTTAGCAGAACACAATAGAGCCACCTACGAAGTACCACGAACGCAGCAAGCCGAAGAGCTTTGATGCGCTCGGCGAAAGCTCTATCGTCTCTCCAACGAGAGGCGCTGATTGTCCAGGGGGCCAGAAGGGCTTGCAGCGTATCCATGGTGCACCAGGAAAATGATTTCTGTGTGCGCACAGCACTTAAGGTGCTCCTGATCAACTTCGTTATCAACACTTGTATTTGTCATTTCCATGTCAGCATTCGAAGAGTTGGCTCTGACGCCCGAGTTAATTGCAGCAGTCACGGAGAAAGGTTGGCTGCTTCCCAGCCCTGTGCAGCAGGAAGCCATCCCCCTGATTCTGGGAGTGAGTGGGCGCGTTGTTTGCGATCCAGGGAGGGGACGTTTGTGCCGCCGCCGAGACTGGCAGTGGAAAGACAGGAGCGTTTGGCCTGCCGCTACTGCAGTTGATCCATGAAAGTCTGTCGAACTCACCCGCTGCCATGGTTGGGCTCTACAGTCAGACACAGCTGGACAGCAACGTGCGGTTCTCGGACCACGACAGAGATGCCATGGTGCAGCTCTCTGAGAATAATGCTGTTGCGGAGGGCTCCAGCGCTACTGGCTGGACTGGTTCGCGCTGCGGGTTGGGCGTCAAGAAAGGCCAGTACGCCTTTGAATTCCACGTGCTCTCTGGTCTGTGTCGCTTAGGCTTGTCGGCCACAGGCGCTAAGTCGTTTAGGTTGGGAGAAGATCGGAGCTCCTTTGGGTTCGGAGGCACGGGAAAGAAGGCGTTTGATAGGTGCTTCAGCGACTATGGCGACGCATTTCAGCCAGGGGATGTAATTGGAGTCCTCATTGACAGAGATTTCGAAACAATTAACTTCGCTAAGAATGGAGTCAACCTTGGAAAAGCTTTTGATGTGGGGTTCTGGGAAGTAAACCACAGATACCAGCCAATCTGAAGACCACAGGGTTGAAGCCCGCTGCCTGCGGTCGCGGTCAATGGAGAGTAAAATTGAACCCAGCCCCTGTGTACGACTACAAAGGCTATAAACCAATGTCGTCCATTGATGGAGCACATGCGGACGGAATTGAAACATCACCCACGAAGGAAAAAGGAAACGGCCAAGTGAGGACTCCTCTTGCCCTAGTGCTGGAGCCTACACGTGATCTGGCTGAACAGACTTACAAATTTTTCGTGGAGTTCGGAAGTGCCTTGCCAATGATTAAGACGGCGTTAGTCACTGGAGGCATGCCACCTAGAGAGGAGCAGAAGAGCCGCGAGATGCTGCTGGGATCTGTGAGTTGTGGGGATCCAGTCAATCCAGTGCGATGTCGTGGTGGGCACCCTTCAGAAGACCCACATGTATGCCAAGCAAAGCATAGTGAAGCTGGGCAACTGTCGGTACTTCGTCCTGGACGAGGCAGACGAGCTCATCAAGACGGACGAGAAGAACTTCCTTGGCAGTTTGCGAGCCCAGTGCAGCGTCTCAGCCCGCCTGCAAACCTTGTTCTTCTCAGCCACCCTTCACACCCCGCTAGTGCAGAACTCCATCGTCCAGTTGTGCCGGAATGCCAATTGGGTGGACCTTAAAGGGCGCACAGTGATTCCTGACACGGTGCACGTCTTGACCTACAAGTACGACCCAGCCGGAGCTGTGGCCTGCCCGCTGGTGAAGGACAAAATCCACCCCCCTACAGATGAGGTGCATTTGCGTGATGGCTCCGCCCGCGGCGCCGGTATGTCCCAGAAAATAAAAGTGACCAAGCCCATGGTGAGAGCAAGGTCGCTCTCGCATTCAGATAGCCGTGGCTATCGCTGAGAAACTGAAGATGCAATCTCTAATGGTGTTCTGCAGGACCAACAAGGACTGCGACAACTTTGAAGACTATCTGCTCTCATTGGGGGGCGGTAGACGCTTTACTGGCGAGGTAGTGAAGGGAAAGGAGAACCGCTTCTCCTGTGTGGTTCTGGCTGGTAAACGCTCCACGGAGCAACGCCGGGCAGGCCTCGCGGCCTTCAAGAGTGGTCAGGTCCGGTTCCTTGTCTGCACGGACGTCGCTGCGCGCGGCATCGACATCGCTGAGCTGCCATTCATGATGATGCTAACATTGCCTGATGACGTGGACCAGTTCTTCCACCGGGTCGGTCGAGTCGGACGGGCGGACAGAGTAGGTCTGGCCATAGCTATCACGGCGACTGAGAAAGAGAAGGTCTGGTACCATAAATGCCGCAACCGCGGTGAGGGTTGTGACGACACCCGATTGATCTCTGAGGGGGGGTGTTGCATATGGTATGACGAGCCCACGCTTCTCGAGGCTATTGAGAGGAGAGCCGAGCAAAAGTAGGCTTGGGGAACGCTTTCAACGCAGGCTAACGGTAATGGATGCTCGTACCTTTGAGGTGCCTGATTTGATTGAGTTTGAGACCGACGTCGCAGCCACCACCGAAGAGATCGCGAGCCCTTTGGGTCGTCGGCAACCCCTCACTGCCGCCAGCGACACAAAGGGCCTGGGAATGTTCGGGAAGGCTCGTACTGACGACGTGTCAATGGTCACTCAGCAAAGGCTGCACGCCATCACCGACTCGATACAACTGATGAATCTGACAGAGGCCTCGCTTCAAACCAGTTTCGTGCAATCCTTCTCCCACCGCAAGCGACCAGCCGTCCCTGCTGCGTCAGCTGGTCGCAAACGTATAATGAACTGATGTGACACTGCAACCGGCACAGAAATCCCGATTTGTCTGCTCAATGAGCCGAGTTGAAGCCCTGAGGCTCTCTCCCTGCAGCCAACTTCTGGCAGTTGCTCGAAGCACCGGCAACATTGAAGTTTTCAACGCTGTCACCCACAAGGTGGTGGCCCTTCTCACCGGCAGTCCTCGACTAGTCCCTCGATCCCTGCATTGGGTACCCATCGCCGAGGTCCACGAGGCCGATCCAGTAGGTAGCTTGGAAGCTTATCGGTTGCTGGCCTGCTGCCTCAGTGGCGACATCCTAGTGTGGGACGTCTACGCTTGTCATCCGGTCTCTCTGACTGGCGCCAACGCTGGGTCGATATTCGGGTCTGACATGAGAGGCAACCAGCTGGCATTGGCGTGCTCAGATGGCACTGTTCGACTCTACACCCTCGACATTGACCACGACGTGGAATTGAGATTTGAACGGTCGTTCCAGACACACGGGAACAGGTTGCTATGTGTGGCCTTTACCGGCGACCATCTAGCTGCAGGCGCCGTCGACTCCACCATCCTGAAGTTCGACTTGAGGACCGGCTTGTGTGTCGATTCGTGCACCGTGCACCGTCCTCTGTCGATTACTAAAGAGGAGGGAAAGATAATCAAGACGGAGGACCATTCGGCCATCTGGTCTCTTTTGTGGATTTCCTCGGATGGGCTTCTGGTGTCTGGTGACTCTATGGGTCATGTGTCATTGTGGGACGAGAAAACCATGACTCTGACTGGGAAGTTTACCCACGTAAGTTAATCTACTCGGCGTCCTCTCATTTTTTACCAGCATGAGGCCGAGGTCGTGGGCCTGGCACTGACTACTGATGGGTCCTTTTACACTGTGGGTATTGACGGGCGAGTGTCAGCCATCGTGAAGGTGGAGAACGAGTGGACTCTGGCCAGCTGGAGATTCCCCTGCTCGGGTCAGATTCGCTCAATCAGCGTTGGGTTTTGCAAAGGGCAGAACGTTTTGGTTTTGGGTGACTCCGAAGGCGGTGTTCGTCAACTGAGGTCGGCCCTGCCATTTCAGAAAGCTCTTCGTGGCTTCCAGGACATCTCGCATGTTCCGCCACCGGAGTTCGTAGCTGCCAAGGAGAGCTCCCTCATTTTGAATGTGTCGGAGCAGTCGCTGGACTTGTGGAATCTCCGTCAGATGTCTGAGTCAGGGCCAAACTCCCTCCACGTGTCAGCCGAAGACCTTCGTCAATGGTCAGCGCTGGCGTTGCCTTCCGTGGTCCCCGAGAAAGTAGCCACCATCCAGCTGAAACCCGACGAGCTGCTGGGCATCCCCACACAGTCATTCAATCTGTGCGAAGCTGATATCAACCCCAACGGGTCTCTGGTGGCGGCGGGCACCTTGGGAGGATTGAGGGTGTTCCATGTAGACCGCGAAGACATGCAGCTGTCTGACATCTTGTGTGTGGGCAGCCCTGCGGTCCGCGTAGCGTGGCTCTCCAACACCGAGCTCTCCGTTGTCTTTCTCAGAAAGCAGTTTTACCGCGTAACTCTGACGTTCAACTCCGATAAGTCTTGCCAAGTCGCGTCTGAAGTTCCAGTCGACCGGCAGGATTTATTTACGAGGTAAGCCTGCTAACGTTCGCCTCGTCAACTAATCTCACATCTCTGAATGTCTCCTGGATTCATAAACATATCTCACATATCTAGATCTCTTGGATTCATAAACTAATCTCATCTCACATCCTCTAAAGGTTCCGTAGATTCACATTTCGAAAAACGCCCCTCTTCAAAACAGTCCATTCATGACACATTAGGCCTCACCTTCCTAGGAGGGCTTCCAGGCACATTAGGCCTCACCTTCCTGGGAGGGCTTCCAGTCACCCATATTCATAGCGTCACACGGTTTTCCAATCGCTTCAATGTGTCCGATTCGGAGAACGTCGGCGCCGGTAGAGGATTCTGCATCTGTCACCTCAGAAGAACTCACCGAAAAAGAGGGTCATATGCGTTACATGTTGGAATTTCGCGAAGCGTAGAGGGATCTGCGTTCCTTCCAGGAGCTGATCAGCGGCCAGTTCGAGCTCCTGAGTGGGGTGGGACTCCTCAGCTGATTGAAAGTCCAAGTTCATGGTGTTGGCGAAGACCTTCACGCTCTCAGGGCTGAATCCGCCCTTCACTGCCTCCTCCGGACACACGATCCTCAAGGCATACACCCGCACAGGTTGCCTGAACCCGAATGAAACAAGGAGCTGGTCGTCGACGTCTGACTCCACGAAAACATCTGGGCTTGGTTGCAGCAACACGTCGCTCGCGCCGCAGTCAGAGGACTGATTCAAGCATTCCAGCGAGGATTTGTCTATCAGTTCTACCAGTCTGATGATGAGTCCACCGGTCGCTCACGAGGTGTGGCTCATTTTATTGGAGAATAGAAGCTTTGTGTTTATGCTGTTGGCTCTGCCGAGTGGAGTCAAACACTAGTATGGCTTGGCGCGCCTCGCCGCGGTCTCGGCGATACGCTTCTCGCCTGTCTGCACGATGGCCGAGAACCCCTTGTGGACCGTCAATGTCACGTGACGCCTGTGATTCTGCACCTGCATTAGTGCATGTCCAAAAAGCGTGGCAAGATGCCAAGGATACCTCTGGTTCAGCAATGTGGTTATCTTTATCTGCGTAAGAATAGTTCATTGCCTCTCACGAATAATTCCGAGTCGGGTAGGCGAATATCCCACGACAGCGCTATTGGCGAAGAGAGAATACCCAGACCGTATGCGCTCTGGGTGGTAGGCGTTGGTATGGCTTACTTCATCGTTGCAGATGTGTATCGAGCGCGTACATAGGGTACGCACCTTATCTTCAACGCGCGACGCAAGAGCGGCAGACAAACAGGCATCCGGGGGTTGGCCAGGCTCAACCTTCAAGTCCATCTGTTGTCCTTCGATGTGTGTGAAGGAACGGTAGAGCAACACCAGCACCGAGGAGAAGATGTCCAGGATCAATTTGCTCTCCTGGAACTGGGCCTTGCAATAGTCTCGGACCACGTCAGGGCTACCCATATAAACTCTTCCGTAAAGGCGGTTCAGGACGCTCTCAACGTCCGCCTCGGTGTCGGTTGAAGACACAACCAGCCATAGATGCAGCAGGTGTGAGGCGCAGAATGCATCGTTCCCGGCAGTGAGATTTCGAAGTTCGTATATGGACAGAAGCCCTCCATTGACCGACTCGTCCACACCTGTCCGCTGCTCGTCACGACTCCGGAGCCCCGCAAGAGTAACATTGACCAGAGGTACGCAGAGTGGAATCAAGCCGGCGTTCGGGCTTCGGCAAAAATGGTCCCTCTCCGTAAGGCATTGAGGAGCCATCAGCATTGTTGCGTCGCTGACGCCTTCCCAGGCCAAAGGGGAATCCGTATAATCGATTGGAGGCGGCATACGCGGGCTCTTCTCCGACTCGTAGGCGGGAATCTCCACGTCGCTTCTGTCGCTCATCAGTTTCATGAGCCAGTGGGGCCAAAGGTCATGCTGTAGGTCCCACGCCTCAGACGTGAAGAGCGACTGTGCCTCCGCCCTGCGGGTCGCCCCGAACTGCAGACCTCGCCTCGGTTCGGCCCGCAAAGGGAATCCAAGCTGCACACCGACGGTCTCTTTCTGCGTCCTCCGTCTCCAGGAGGTTGCTGCGTTCTGCGCTGCCGCCTGGTGGTCTCGACAGTGGGCGTCCACGGACTTGAATGTCACCAGAGACGTCATGACAGCGTCAAAGGACGTCAACCCGTTCTTGGGGGGAGCTTTTTTCGAGCTGCTTCGGTGTTTTACTCGGTCGTCCCGAATACTGATCAGCCGATCCAAAGACGATGCCCCGCTGTCAAGTTGCTCAAAAAAATTAGACAGAACCGTCACGAACTCTAGCCGTTTCTTTGGACCCAGGTTTGTCATGGTCTCATCTCGCAAGAAGAACGAGAGATACGTCTGAGTTAATCCCAGCGCAGAACATATGTCAACCTGTCGATGGATTCGCTGCGTCTCACCTGTTTCAGGTTATGCTGACGCAAGAGTGCAAGAAGCCTTGTACGCAGGTACTGCATCTCGCGGCGTGTCGAGTGATCCCACTTGTCCTGAGTGGCCTTAAACGGTACGAACCCGCTGAGGTCTGACAAGCCTGAGGAGGAGCTTATCATAGGCGAAGACATTTTCGGTTCAAATATTGGAATAAGCATGATGACATCTACAACTGACTCAGGCATGCTTGGCACTTGAAACAGCAAGGACACGGCCCACCATAGACCTCTTCTTCTCCGCTAGCCGTCGGCGTGCGTCCGGGGACCTGCCGTGGCGGGTGGGGGACGAAGCTTCTTCGGATAGGCTCGGCTGGTGGCTGAGCCTGGAGCCACTGAAGGCTGCGTGGCGCACATCCAAGGAGTTCAGCACTTCTCCATCCAGCGTTTCGCCCGCCTCTTCAGTCAGCACATGCACCAGGGGTTGGGGGAGCCCCGCGCCTGCAGCTATGAGCCCCGCGCCCTTCAGCCGCAGCTCTGCGCCGTGGGTCTCGGTGGTTAGCCAGCTCTGCACTCGGGTTTGACCGGACACATGCTGCACCTTGCCAGTATTTCCCTGCGTGGTGCCTAAAACAGGACGAGTCAATGCCTTCTCGTGGGCAGACCAGTGAGCCTTCATGAAACTGTTCTCGCTTCCGGCGGGCTTCAACACGCGGCGCACGGTCGTGACGGATGTGCTCCCTCGGCTCTCCGTCGTTAGCGGCGGCTCAGATTCGTCGCAGCTCTGCGGACTGACTGGCTCCACTTGCTCATAGAGGTTTACGGGAGGACGGTTCACGTGGAGTTGCCGGTGTATTATCATGTCAAGCACCTCAGTGTTCTCCTGTACTGGCTCCTCGACAGGTTGTTCACGCTCTCTCGCTTTTGCAGAGGCCGACAACATGTGTGCCGCGGCTGAATCACGTTCGTTAAAGCCCCTCACATTTTACAGAGGAGGGTAAGCCAAATGAAAGCTTGCCAGGATGAGCCAGTGCCACCTCTAGATGCTGCGGGCAGAAATACTTGACGCCAGTCGCCGTTTCCAGCTGCACGAGCACACCTCCAACCCAATCTTCATTGCAGCATGATTCGCAATTGACGTTTCTGAAAAGCAACTTCGGAATGGGCACCACTGGTCTCGCCTCCTCGGAACAGCTGGGTTCCAACCACTCAAGATATTCCAACAGGCCAGACACTGCGTCTCACCTCCTCGAGCTGCTCACCTGTCACTGGAGCTGGCCGAGCCATCACTGACTGCCTCACAAGACCATGTAAGCGTTCGGTTCGTATGGGGACGGAGGTGTCGAACTGCGCGCCGTCCACTGCGCGTTTCGGACGCAGCAGTCCTTTATAAAGCTCCTTCATGAAAGGTAGAAGTCGGGAAATGACAGTACTGTGTTTGTCAATACGGGCACCCACAATTCATCCGGATTGTGAACAAAACTGGAAAGGAGTTCGACAGTTCCGCTGTCCACGTCATCAAGATGGCCGTCCCAAATACTCTTTAGTGTGAGATGGACGCATCCTAAAAGGGTGTTCAGCTGTCGTTCCGGCAGCGTGGTCAGGGAAATAGTTACGGTCTCCTTGCTAGATGCTTCCTCCAGGCGTCTGCAGGCTCTCAACATCTTGAAAATCAGGGTTGGGCAAGCAGCCATGACAGTAGCGATGAGGAGGTGGTCAGTGGCTTTACCAGCGGCACGGTACTCTCTCAAAAGGCGGTGTAACTGAATCACCGAGTGCTTGAATGTGAATTTAGAGACTCCCACGTCTGTCTCGGACTGCACTTCGAATCTCGAAGGCATCATCATGGTCTTCGATGGCCGAGAGGCGATTCCTCGAGCATCCAGGAGCCGGTCGAGACCAAGCACACTACGGTGCATGAGCCCTTGGACTCGGCTATCCAGCTCTTTCGGCTCGTCGCAAGGGACCAGTGGGGCGTCGGGGAACGGTGATGTCTCTGCAAACTGTGGCGAGAGGTCATTCTTCACAACACCGGATACAGAGAGCGAAAGGTCGTCAAGAGTTGCCATTCAAATGTACGTAATTTTTGTCACTCTTCATCCATCGCTTCGATCGCCGCCTCAGCTTCAGCTACCGCTTCCGCCATACGAGCACTGGAGACTTGCTCAAGACGCCAATTAGTTAGATTACCCATGTAGGCGATCTCCATGATCATGTCCTTGTCCTTGGAATCCTCGTGAGCGAGTAGAAGGATGCGGGCGGCGTGGGGGATGAATGCATCGCACGTCATCTCAGCCAGGTCGAGCTTCTCAAGTTCAGTCTTCGCAACTTGGCGCCCTTTGCCGAAGGCATGGCCGTAGTACTCATAAGAGTTGCCTGCCGAGTCCAACGAGAAGAGCTGGGCGTCGTCCGAGTCCTTGACTGCCAGTAACAAACCGGTGCCAAATGGTCGAACTGACCAGCCCAGTGTGTGTGCATGTATGAACAGTCCGAGTCTCTCGTTGAGAACCGCGCCAGGGATAGGTCCACCGTACACACGTTTGTAGTTCTCAGCCTCCTCTCGGGCTCTGTTGACGATCTGTCGTGCGTCGGGCACGACACCTGCCACAGCGATTGCTGCATGTTCGTCGACCGCAAATGTCCTTTGCAAGGACGAGGGCATCATCATCTTCGTTGGTCTGAATTTCTCCACTG
>NW_027178814.1:0-3724 GCF_019968985.1 Porospora cf. gigantea B | reverse complement strand
CATCGGCGACGTAACCGCTGAGACACGACTCGTCTGTCGCATCCCAGTGGCACTGCTGAGTCTCGATGCAAACCGCAGGCTTCAGCGTTGGTTCCAAGTAGGAGGAGTCGATGGAGGCACACATGCCTGATTCCCCACGCGGCTCCACGCCAAGCCGACGCTGCGGCTTGACGACGTTTCCGTGAACGCAGGGGATGACACACCAGAAATAGAGAAGCGTCAGGAGGCCCAGTCGCCTAGTTAGGCTGTCTGTGACGCTACGAATGGTGCAGGTGGGGTTTCCTTGGCACATCTGAGCTATAAGGCTGTTTTAGGCATTGCGTGTGGGGCATCAGTCTGCGTGTCGCGAATTACTAACGCGGGTCACATTACAGGACTGACACAGGGCAGTTGTGCTGTGTTCTGGCTTTCTTGTAAGAGCTGAATTCAACCAATATTTCTCCCAATCCAATTAATCGCATATGAACCTGTAGGTCTGACAATCTGACGTGGGATGACTCTTTTCAGAACCCGCTCCCCTGATACATTTTTAGAATACGGTCCACAAGAACAGGAACAGCACGTCAAAGCCGTTGAGACTGGAGCTGCAAGTGAGCGCATCGAGTGGCAGCCAGCCTCCTACGGGTCCCCGCGCCCATGCCAGCCGCGAGTACAGAGACCCGCGTGCACTAACGAACCTCGAGGTCTTGCTACCCGCGTGCCTCGATCACTGCAAACGACGATTACCACGCGTTACCCCCACAGACAGCTGCAGGCCGTAGCACCCGCTCCCGCCCTTCCGGTGGCGGTTGGACCGCCGGTCCTTCCGCAAATGGTACTGTCGGGCACGCAGCTCGTCCTGGGAATGGGCTTGGTTTTCCTTTTTGTGTGGAGCGCCATGAAGTTCACGGCCTGGAAGCAAGCTCGCAAGGCTCGTCGCGCGTCGCGACTTCTGCTTGGAGAGGACAACAGTATCTCCGTTTTGGAAAACTTCAGAGATGGCCTTCGTCGGTGGCGTAGGCGTCGTTGCGAGGCGCAACTCAACGCCAGTGCCAACAGGAGTCCAGCGCAAAAGGAGACAGCCGCCTCAGCCACGACTCAGGTGTTTTCCAAGGAGTGGGATTTAGACTCGGAGCTGGCAGCGGATCCGCTGAGCGAGGTGTCGGACGTGCTTGACCTGGAGTCTCGGACGTGCACGGACGGAGAGCAGGTTTCTGAGTTCAGTGTGGATATTTCCGCAGGAACGGACCGCATTTATGAGGCTTCGGACGTGTCGGAGGAGGTTGCTGTTGAGTGCCACTCTGAGTGCTCTGATGTATACACTCAGCTGGTAGGTCGCCTTGAGTGCCGCTCTGAAAGCTCTGAAAGCTCCGAACGCACTGAACGCACTGGACGCACTGAACGCTCTGAACTGTACACCCAGCCTGAGCTGGCAGATTTTCCTGTCTCGTCCTCGAGAGTAAACATTGACACTGTGGTAGGTGTCGATGCTACTCTCGAGTTTTCTCGAACGACCACGTGTCGAGTCGTCGCTGATGCTGTGGTAGGTATCAGCGCCGCTATTGAGAGCTCTGAGTCTGGAACTTCTCCTGTGGTAGGCATCAGTGTCGTCGACACCCCTACAAGTCAAGCAGACAGTGCTAACTGTGTCCTTGACACCTCCACCACATCTCTGACAGAGCCTCTCGTGTCGGCGAGTGCTATTCAGACTAATGAAGTGGGGCTTTATGAACCGGTGGATGCCGGAATGGAGGCGCCTGAGCCCCGTGAAGATGGCTGCTCCGAAGCCCCAGGACACTTCGACGCAGCTCTCTCGAGCTCCCAGCAGTTTGGTGCCCAATCTCCACTTGCCTCCGGAAAAAGCTTCCGTTCACAGCTTCAGGCAGCCGTCAGCGTCTTCCCAGAGCTCACCCCTGAGGGACAGTACGCTCACGATTTGGCGCGACTCTACATGACTCGCTGTGAGCAACAAGCAGCAACGATCGACTTCTTGGCCCGCATGCTGCTGCAACAGCAGCAGCCCGCCAGTGGTTTCAGTCCGATTGGGATGTTTTCTGGCCACAGTTCAGATGACCATCAGGTCTCAGTAGGTGCGCCATGGAACCACGCTGCGGATTTGCGTGAGACCCCCCTTGAAACTCCTGCTGACCATCAGGTCTCCGCAGGTGCACCATGCAACCACGCTGCCGATTTGCGACTCCTTGAAACTCCTGCTGAATCCAACAAGTCAACGAACACTTGTGCCTTCATACGCAATCCTGAGCCTCGCCTAAAGACGCCGGCCGAGCAGACTGAGATGCTGAAGAAGCGCAAGCGAAGGGGGCGAACACGGTTGGTCGTGGACAAGTAACTCTTGTGCAGAGCTACAAAAACTGACTTGGCCCGCGTGTTACTGCAACAGCAGCAGCCCGCCAGTGGTTTCAGTCCGATTGGGATGTTTTCTGGCCACAGTTCAGATGACCATCAGATCACCATGGAACCACGCTGCGGATTTGTGACCCCTTGAAACTCCTGCTTAACCTAACAAGTCAACGAACGTAAGCACTAAAAACTCCGCATGAGTCAGTCAGCAACGTTGCGCATCGCCGACAGGTGAACTCCGAACTCGCGGATGGGTGGTGTGGGATGACAGGGTGTTGTGTCCCCACAGCGATGTTGCGACCTCACCACGATATAACAAAATATCGTAACGATGTGTAAGACAGGGTGTTCTTCGACGAAGTCCAACAATGGCAACCGTGTTACGTCTTCTCTGGGGATCGTGACGCTGATGTACTTCTTTCTCCTGACCCCTTGTGTACACGGTAACGTTGCTGAACTACAGCACTCCAACATTCGCGTCGCCAACTGCATTGAAAACGCTGTTGGTCGTGCATTGTTCGGCGAGGTCACAGAGGTTTGCACAGCGATTAACGCCTCCAATATGGAGAGCACTGTCAAGCAAGCCATCTGTGGAGAGACCAACCAGTGTCACTGGGACACTACTTCTACCGCGTGTGTCAGCGGTGCTGATTCGGTCCCTCATGACTACACTGACGAGCAGAAGACAGCGTTCTGCGGGGCCATCGCTTCGAACGACATGGAAATTACCTTTCAGGAAAACACATGCGGTCTGCTCGAGTACTGTTCGTGGACTCCCCATGGCGATCATGGCCACTGTGACTTTGTGTCCGTCTGCGACGCCCTCAACGCCTCCAATATGGAGAGTGGGTTGAAGGAAGGAGTGTGTGGAGAGACCAACCAGTGTCACTGGGATGCTACCTCTAGCACATGTGTCATCGGCGCTGCGTCGGTCCCATACAACTACACCGACGAAGTAAAGGCAGCGTTCTGCGGGGCCGTCGCTTCCAACGACATGACCATGTACTTCAAGGGAGATGCATGCCAGGCTCTTGGGTACTGTTCGTGGACTCCTCATGGCGATCATGGTCACTGTGACTTCGTGTCCGTCTGCGACGCTCTCAACGCCTCCATTATAGAGAGCGCGTTGAAGGAAGGTGTCTGTGGAGAGACCAACCAGTGTCACTGGGATGCTACTTCCACCACGTGTGCCAGCGGTGCTGATTCGGTTCGTCATAACTACACTGACGATCAGAAGACAGCGTTCTGCGGGGCCATCGCTTCCAACGACATGACCATGTACTTCAAGGGAGATGCATGCCAGGCTCTTGGGTATTGTTCGTGGACTCCTCACGGCGATCATGGTCACTGTGACTTCGTGTCCGTCTGCGACGCCCTCAACGCC
>NW_027178813.1:0-68024 GCF_019968985.1 Porospora cf. gigantea B | reverse complement strand
GCGTCTGACTGTAGAGAGAATCACAGATATCAGATGGTCCTCGGTTCGATTCCGAGTCAGTCACCTTGTCAATCACATAAATTTCCCAACACTCACACGACACTGCAGCATAAACTGAATCAAAATCACCGCGCTTTCTCTAACCCGGCAGCTGCTAGCGCCAAGCGACCTGCTGGACTCTCGTAGGGGTCTCCGCCGACTCCCGGCAGCGGAAATACAATAGTGCTATTCTGTTCAGCAGCGATGGTGGTCAGAGTGCTTAAATACCTTAGGGTCATAGCTCCTGGAGACGCGCTTAACTCAGACGCGGCCTTCCCCAACATTTTGGAAGCCTCATACTCGCCTGTAGCGGAAATCTTCTTCGCAGCAGCTTCTCTGCCCGCTTCTGCTTCAGCAGCCATGGCTCTCTGGAGATCATCAGGCAGCGTAACATCACGTATCTCCATTTGCAGCACTTGAACGCCCCACTGATCAGTCGCTTGATCGACAATCTGCAGCATCTCTGCCGCTATCACATCTCTGTCGTGGAGAATTTCGCTCAGGGTTCGCTTCGACAACGCCGTACGGAGAGATGTTGCCGCAGCCAGCTCTGTTGCATACCGATAATTTTCCGCCTTCACTATGGCATTCATAGGGTTGTTCACGCGGTAAAAGAGCACGCCGTCGACTCGAACGGTCACCTGGTCGCCCGTCAGAATCTGCTGGGCTGGAATATCATAGGTTGTAGTTCGAATATCGACCCTGATGATATCGTCAACGAATGGAATTCTCATGTTGATGCCGGGCTCCAGCTGACCTTTCTTTCGACCGCAACGAAACTTGAGACCTCTGTGGTACTGCTGAACCTGTACGAACGAAATCCAAATGGTCAGCGGAAAGAGTATAACACTAACCAACACGGCCATACAAATCAGAAAACGTTCGCACGCCGATGACTTTGTGTCCTCATCCTGCATGTTGTGGCCTTCCAAACGCACTCGACGATCGTTGAGAGTTTCATTGGCCTCTAAATCTGCCACAGACGACATTGCTAATTTGTAATTACACCATCACTGCGGTCGTCCTGAAGTGCTGTAATGTCTTCCTCGATATCTACGTTGACAGGCGTCTCAGTCTGAGATTCAGCAGAGCGACCACATTCCGCTTCTTGCAGACACTTGGGAATCTGGGGCGCTCTCCCCAACCTAATCTTGATGCTACATCGCCCCTCGATGCCGTGTCCAACATCTTCTCTGCGGACTCTCTCCTACGGCGCTGCTGGCACATTGACCATCAACTCAGTTCGTCGATAGTAGTTTCAGAAGTTTGGCAGATGCAACTAGGCTCTCATGATTGATGCGCTGTATGCTTCAACAATCGGCCGTTTGTGACTTGTCAGTCAAGAACAGAAGTCACTATTTGCCGGTGTTAATCGTGATTTATGGAGACGACAACACCCGTCGAGGTCGAGGAGGTGCACGACCATACCGAGCAGCCCGCACAACCTGCACAACCTGAACAACCCAAACCTGCCGTACCGATAACCGATGAAGAGAAGAGGCAGCTGCGAGCTGAAAAGTTCGGAGTAGTTACCCCTCAACCTGAGGCCACGAAGAAGCAACGCCGAAGCGCCAGATTCGGCACCGAATCCGAGACCGACAAAAAAAGACATCGCACTCAAAGGTTCAACGTGGTGAAATCTGCCGTGGACTCAGACAGGCTCAAAGCTCGCAAAGAGAGGTTCGTGTCAAAAGCGATCACTAAAGAAGATTCCTTAACGTCGAAAGCTAAGATAGAAGCTCGCAAGCTGAGATTCGGGTGACTACAGTTGTATCTTGAGCTTGTCTGCAATATCCATGTGAGAGCACATCTCCTGAAACTCCATGAATGATATTCGGCCATCGTAGTTGGTGTCCGCTTCTATCATAGTTCGGTCGACAAGCTGCTGTAATTGCTTGTCAGAAAGGTTGTTGCCGATCATCATCTTCATCACCTTGAACAGCTCCCCGTTCGAGATAAAGCCGTCACGGTTCATGTCATATATGTCGAATGCGAACTGGATCTTGAAGAGCTCCTCGGTGCCACTCGCAAGCTTAGACAAGCCCACTAAGAACTCGATGAAGGAAACCTTGCCGTCGTTATCCGTGTCAAATATTCCGATTACCCTTTTTACTAAAGGGTTCTGAGTGCTGAGACCGAGAAGTTCTCACGTCTGCGATTTCTGGGACATCAAAAAGCTCATGAGGATCGAGGTGGCCATTTTTGTTCGTATCCAAATTTCGGAAGCGCTGGCTCGTTTTCCCCTCGCGGTCTCACCTTGTAAAGCCTCTTCACGTCGTTCTCGCTGAAATTTGCAGCCGAAACGAGCTCTCGTTGCTCCTCAGGGGTGAGCTGTCCTTGACTATTGCCCATCACCCGACTTGAATTTTGAGTATTTAAGGGCTTGTTAGGTGGTGAGTAGATTCGATTATGGTGGAGCGGTTATTCTCCTACAATGAACTCCTGTCGATAGAGGCCGCCGAGGACCTCTTGTCACATCGCTCAAAGGAAGATTACACTGAGGCGGTAGACATGTCAAGCTCAGGGTTAAACCTTGAAACGATAGCTCTCGTCGTACCCTTGCTCTTCCGTCTCGGAGGGCTGCGGAGTTTGAATTTGAGCAACAACCACATTGACGACCGGGCTTCGGAGGTTCTATCGGCTTGTCTGATCCACATGCAGCGGTTGGAGGCACTAAACCTCAGTGACAACCAGCTGTCGCACTCGGGGGCGGACATCATTGCTAAGTCCTTCTTCCCTTGCTTACGGTCGCCGAAACAAGGGCGGTCCACCTCGCTGCCAGATTCCACCGTCTACTTCATCTCTCTGTCAGAGAACAATCTCATGCCAGAGGGGTGCTTGGCGGTTGCTGAAGCCCTGCGAGCCCGACAGTGTAAAGCGGGAGTGGCCTTGTCGAATGTCGGCGCTGATGCCGCGGCGCTGCTTGGGTTATTGAGGGCGGCTCCTTATCTGGCATCACTTGATTTGAGTGATAACCCTTTCTTACTTTGCGAGAACTACGCCTCGATAGGCGATGCTGTTCGAAACCTGTTGCAGCATTCAGAATCGTTGGCGTCATTGGACTTATCCTACTGCTGTCTGAGTCCACGACTGCTGGACCCCAATGTTGGCGGAACAGGGAAGCTAACGTTGTCCCCCAGAAATACTTGCCTCTCTGAACGGACAGGTAACGTCCCTCGACCTCGTGAGTGGATGGCCGAAGGCAGTTCAAGTCGGACACCCCTGTCCAATAGTACTGTGACGCAGGCGGAGTTCTTTAACGACGACTCGTTTGTGGGGGGCATCCTACAGTCACCTGGAGCGCTGAAAGGGTTAAGAGCCCTCCATCTTGCAGGCTCCAGTATCACAGACGGGCTCCTCAGTCAATTTATTGAGGGCTCCGGCGAGGACTGCGATTTACAGTTGCTTGATGTCTCTTACAACTATCTCGTCCAACCTGACCTTATTAGACTTGGTACTGTATACTCGTCTCTCACGATTCTGGATCTCTCAGGCAACATGCTGGAGCCTAGCGTCCTTACAGACGCAATGAGTGGACCGTGGAAAGGGTTGCGGTTGTCCGATTGCGACCTGTCTGATGAGGCAGTCTCCACCATCGCCGACAATATCACAAAGCAGACTCATTCCCCCACCAGAGGTCAGCACTTTTATCACCAGCCAACCCTTCCTGAGGCATCGGAGTTCTACAGGGCGTTTATGCCGTCACCCAACACCCAGCGCAAGTACCGTCATGCCAAGGAAACTCTTGCGAGGATGACTCGGCTGCTTAGTCCTTCGGAGCAGACCAGCCCGCTATTTTTCGTGTCAGGCACTGGCATACAGGCTCAAACATCGCAGATTCCTGGCGTCCGCTGCAATTCGCCGATAGTAGCTCTGGATATCTCCTACAACCGCATTCGAAAATCCTCTGTCAGCTACCTCACTGTGGCGTTGAATCACTCAAACGTGAGCTTTCTAGATGTTGAAGAGTGCTGCTCCGAAACAGACGGACTGACCCCACTGAACGGTGTGCTGCGGTCTCAAAGTACTTCGCCAAGGTTGATACACCGAACCTCTACCAAACGCCGAAGCTCTGTAGCGATATGTGGGCTCAGGCCGAAGGACCCTCCGAAGACCACAAGTCGAAGGTATTCATTGGTTACCGCGGCAGACCTGGAGACCTCAGCCATCGCGATCCATGGCATGCCCTCGCACGAGAAACAACACTTTCAGCTGTCTTCGTCCACGAGCAGTGCCTCAGCCGAGTCCTACTGGGATATACCCCTCTCGGAGCATGTGAGAACATCCTCGTCGCAGGATAGACTGGCAGGGTAATCCAATTTCGGTGAAGTGATATATATCTGATTCAATGTCGCCAGCAAACACACATGAGTAGCACAAACACAAATAAACCGAAGGCGCTCAGCAGCACAATGGTGATCACGCTGGAGGTTACTTTGGTGCTTTCAGGGGACGATATCTGTTTCAAAACTTTGGGGGCGTCCGCTAGCAGCTTCCCTGCGCGGCCGGAGAGTCTCTCAGGACCAAGCGTCGCTCCGTCACTCATAAGTAGACTTGCGTGGTTCCAGAACTGCTGAAACAGCGCGACTTCCGAGGGAGCACCGCCGACTCGTATTTCGCGTAGTCCAGCAAAGAACCATGAGGCGAAACGCGTATATGTATGCAGAAACTGAATCTGGTCTTGGGGAAGCGGATGGTTGGACAGTTTCGCATCCGAAATGGAGATAATGGAGGCGTCGACGTCGGCGACAGCGTCAAGAAGGTTCTTTACTTCGATAGGAACCGTCAAGTTGTGAAAGCATGCTCTTACAAGCCTGAATGCACTTAGCGACCGCACCAAAAATGGTGTGGGATTCGCTAGGTACAGTTGGGTCTCCTTGGTCAACTCTGATGGGTATCCGGGGACATCCGCAGGATCTTGGATGAGGTCCAATTCAGGCAGCAAGTCCTGAAGGACTCCAGCTAGGCGTTTAAAGGCCTCTTGGCCGTAGTTCGCGCCGCCAACACCTAAAATGCTCAGGTCGGAAGGCGTCACGCCGACGCCTGCGGTGGAAGGGACGGTGCTTGCATAAACGCCAACAAACAGAAGAAGCGATTCGAATTTCATCAAAATCATAAACGCCAAAAACATGAAAAGGTTTAACTGAGGCGGAAAAGGTTTAACTGAGGCGGAAAAGGTATTTTGTTAATACAGCTGCCACGCTGTCACATCCTCGGCATCTAATTCCGCTCGGAGACTAGACTAACAAACACTGCAAGGTGTACGTGCGTGTTGTAGGAAGGCTTGGCCCAGATGGATGATGACGGTGCTGTACTTGGCCTTGATGGCCTCACCAACAGGACGTTCATATTGACTCCGAGAACAGTGCATGTTCGTCTTCCCAACACATGTTTGTCAGAATGAGGTCAATAGTAATTGAAGATATTACAAAATGACTAAGCACACAGATGTGGTGAACAGGTTCCTTTCTGGCGAAGCCGTACACATTGGCGAGACGTGGAATCAGATATCCCATGACCGGAAGTGTCCTGAACTGAACGGCCGCACAATGCAGGCCTTCACCCCCTTCAACATTGGAAAGGTCGAGATTCCCAACAGGTATGTTATGGCTCCAATGGGTCCTGTCGGATTCTGCGACATGGATGGTTGCTTCAACCAGCGGGGCATCGACTACTACGTGGAGCGAGCGAAGGGAGGAATGGGCCTTATCATGACTGGAATCCAGACGGTGCAAAATGAGGTGGAGGTTCTAATCGAACCCGCTGTTCCGCAACCCAACAAGTGCCCTCCTAAATACCTTCTAACAGCGGGAGAAATGTGCGAACGAGTTCACTCGTACGGAGCTAAGATCTTCGCTCAGCTGACTGCTGGACTTGGACGCTCAGCAATGCCTCCGTTTGTCAAAACACACGTCGCACCTTCAGAACAGGAGAACCGGTTCGATGCAAAGCTTATCCACCGCGCGATGACAAAGGAGGAGGTGTTGCACTACATCAAGTCCTTTGCTCACTGTGCCGCTATCTGTCAAAAGGCAGGCTACGATGGCGTAGAGATCCACGCGGTTCATGAGGGTTATCTCCTTGACCAGTTCGCTATAGCCTTCTACAATAAGAGGACTGATGAGTACGGTGGATCGCTGGAGAATAGGCTACGGTTTGCGACTGAGATCGTAAAGGCTGTGAAGAACGCTTGTGGCAGAGATTTCCCTGTGTCCCTGAGATACTCCGTGAAGAGCTGTTTGAAGGGCCTGAGGCAGGGAGCTCTGCCGGGAGAGAAGTTTGAGGAGGCCGGGCGTGATTGGGACGAAGGGCTCGAGGCGGCGAATCTGCTGATCGCCGCAGGATATGATGCGTTGAATGTCGATGCGGGAACCTACGATTCGTGGTATTGGAACCACCCTCCAAGTTACTTCGCGCCTGGCATGTACCTTCCGTTCTCGTCGTTTTTGAAGAGCAACGGCATCACGGTGCCAATCATCACAGCAGGACGCATGGAAGATCCACGACTTACTGAGGAGGCGCTGAAGACCGGCGAAACTGATTTCGTCGCTCTAGGCCGGCCGTGTTTGGCGGATCCTGACATTGTTAACAAAATACGACGAGGTCTTTATCATCGGGTGAGACCATGTGTGTCTTGCCACGACGGTTGTCTTGGTCGCCTTTCAAAGATGCGTCCGCTTTCTTGTGCTCTGAACGCTGCGTGTGGTCGAGAGGAGTCCTCTCGGCTTATTCCGGCGTTGGAGAAGAAGAAGATTCTGGTTGCTGGAGGTGGGCCTGCGGGAATGGAGTTTGCTCGGGTTGCCTCGACTAGAGGCCACGATGTTACTCTGGTTGAGAAGTCAGGCCAACTGGGAGGCAATCTCAGAGTTGCTGGCCAGCCGTCGTTCAAACACGACGATCTTGCCATGGTTGATTGGTTTACCACGGAATTGACTGAGAACGGTGTTCGGATCATGTTGAACACCGACTACGACGACGTAAAGAGTTCTATGAAAGCCGACGTGGTGGTCAACGCTATAGGGGGCTCACCTATCTTCCCAGAACCCTTCCGACAGCCAGGTGTTCTCTTGGCGGACGAAGTCCTGACCGGGAAGCCGGAGCTGCGATCGCGAGTTGTGGTTATAGGCGGAGGTCTAGTTGGCTGCGAAACAGCGTTGTTTTTGGCCCGTGACCGAGATGATGTCAGTGAGATCACTGTCGTGGAGATGACTGACGAAGTTCTGGGCGGCGAACATGGCGTTCTGCCGTTCGCCAACTACAGCATGATGAAGGACCTTCTGGATCATCACGGAGTCGAGTTGATGGAGGGCCACAAGGTGCTAACTGTTACCGGCGACTCTGTCTCGATGCTGAAGTGCGAGGACGAAATTGAAGGCGAAATATGCAGCAAAAAGCGCATCTCTGAGTGTTCGGTCATCTGCGCCATCGGATACCGTCCCAACAAGGCAATTGAGATGCCAGAGGATGCCGAATTTTACACTATCGGAGACTCCAAGAAGGTCGCCAGCGTCATGGCTGCTGTGTGGGATTCCTTCGAGGTAGCTCGACATGTCTGAGGAGACGAAATGTCATTTAAGAGCGAGTCACTTTTTTGTGGTAAGATGTACATAATACCTTCCAAGGATGGATGGTCCGAGCATGTTGAAACATCCTCACTATTAGAAAACTCGCAGAAGCGTTTTTCACAGGGCTCAAGCCCAGAATAAGAACAAATCATATTAACTTTTTCTAAAAAGATCGTTTTTCCAAATTATCTCATGAGACTTTCGTTTGGACGATCTGAAGACTTCCCTTTGCCTCTGGCCCTTGCTTCGGCCCTTTCGATTGCATCGAGCACCAATGAGACAGGCGAACAGGTGCAAGCCGAAGAATACGACGACGACTACATTTTTAAGGGTAACCGAGTGAATCCCTTTTTCAGGACTGACAGTTGTCCTGGAAGGTTCTGCACGGGTATTGAGGAGCCGGATTATGAGGAGGCTGAACCTGGAGAGCTCTGCAGAGATGTTGATGAGCCGAATAATGAGGAGGTTCAACTGGAGGAGGACCCTGAGAATCACAAGGAAGCCAATGTATTCGAAGTGCAGATGGGACAAGCTAGCCTAGTTAACGTTGACCACGGCCCTCACGAGGTGGTACTTGTCGTACCGGCCCACAGGGTGGTACAACCAGCCCAGAATACAGTCTCCCATGTGAGGAGGGTTCAACCAGTCTCGGCACGACCACTTGAAAGGGACCAGCGTATCCGCGATAGCGCGATACATGAAAAAACCGTCAAGGAGCTCTCACAATTGTTCGAGCAGTAGATTTGGATGCATCAATGATATCGTTTGTGTGCTGAATAGCTGTATTAACGCTGAAAAGGAAGTCGCTCCGGCTTCAGTGCGTTTTGATGTCTGATAATCAAGCAAATGGCGGCCGAGGTACTTCAGGGCTTCGATGAGGGCCGCTTCGGCGGCTTCAAGACCGTAATTGCCTCCAAGGAGGTCTTCTTGGCCTCACTCTTCCTTCAACGCCGTGACAGGTACACGAATTTTTACTTTAGGTGTGTAAACGTCATTACGGCCCAATTGGAACCTAAGAATGACCGCTGGGCTGTTCACAACCTTGAACTCACTGAGAGATCTGATGTTCCTACTCGCTGCGCCGTAATTGAGCAAACGATCCGTGCGATTTTGTCCAACAGGACTGTACACCTAGAATTTACGGTAGGACATCATCACTTTCTCACGTAGCCTCTCGGCATTACGTTGTACGCGCCTCTGGGAGAGGTCTCATTCTACTCCGAGCTTCAAGGGGCGCCCTTTGATGACGACGACGATCTCAAATATCTGTCACCTGCTTGTAGAAGTCTGGAAGAGAAACTGCCGTCGGCAAACGAACCTTGAAATAGATGCTGAGCAAACCTTGAATCTTGGGGATGATCTGACATGTCATTTGCGTGTCGAAGTGGTCTTTTCTGCGGAGGCACTCGAGTTCGGTCGTTTGGGCGACAACCTGGCGTTGGAGGACGGCCTTGCGGCGGATCAGGCTTTGCACCTCAAGTGCCATGTCTGCCAACGGATGGTTTGGTTCGCGGAGGAGAAAGTCTCTCCAGAGTCCTGCTCGTTTCTACGATGTGAACTCCCCTCAACGTACCTGCAAAGATACCAGAAGAATGTCGACGTCCTCATCGAAATTCGCCAGCTCCTTCTCCCAACGAGCGGGCAGCGGATTTAGGACCTGTAATTCTTCCGGCAAGTACTGCGACAGGTGACATGATCCGAATAGGTATGGCCTCTCCAAAAAGAACTCCTTCACCGTTTCAAGCGTTTGTTGACGGTGACGCTCAAATTTCAGAGCGTTGGCGACCGCAATGGCTGTATCGGCCTCTATTCGCTCCTTCAAGCTCATTTTGGGTTTTGTGTGAATGGTGAGTGGTCAGTTTTATTTGTGCATTCCTGTGGTGATCCATTAGTGTCGTTATTTAACATATTTGATTCGTGTTTAGTTGAGTGCTCTTAGATGTTAAGTCGGTGGTAAGTTATATTACTCATTTCTATGTGGATGATGGCAGCCAGGCCAGAAAAATACTCAGTCAAACTGGAGAGATGGACCGCCACCACCAGGGGAATCTCCAAAGGCTTTACGATCCATGTTCTTGAGTCTGAACATCAAGTGGGAGAAACACCCTCAAAGGCACACTGGCTAGCGCGAATAGATAAGTCCCAAGTGGAACAGAAGGCAAACGAGCAAGGATTTGACTTGAATGCTGACGGCCTCCTGAGTATTCTCCAATCGTGCCTAGAAAGCTCCGGCCACAGACCTCTCTTGGATGTTGAAGAGTGCACTGTTAATGTCAACAAGATTCCTGCCAACGACAACCAACAAAGCCAGCAGACGCCTTGGGCTGAGTTCCTTGAGATGCCAGGGCATTTGGATTACTCACGCTCAAGTCGACTGGCAGGCCAAACCTACATGCCTTCTCCATTCGACGGCAACCTTGAAGTCTCGTTCAGACTGATTGTGAGGAGCGCACAGAGGGAATATTCAGTTCCGGTCCCTTGGAAACTATACTGGGGCGCCGATGACATTGGAACTGAGCTTTCCCCTTTCGCTGTCCACGACTCGAAACGACCCGTGGGACCTTAAGAACCCATGTCAAGCGGTTACGTTCGCAGAGATGCAAGCAGCTTGGTGGGCCGCCATAAAGAAGAGCAACGTCCTGGCTTCCCGCTTGGAAAGCGACCACCGATCGAATGAGAGGCGTCGACGTGCAGACGAGAGGACGATAAACAATCTGCGCGAAGTAGTTGCGTCTCTGCAATGTCGAGTGGCGGCACTGCAGCAAGAAGTAAATGCGGGCCTGTTAGAAAAATCTCGGAGAGGTGACACGTCAATCTTACCGGTGGCGAAAATACGAGAAGACTCAGCAAGACCGGCTCAACGGACCCCTAAACGAAAGTCCGTGAAGCTCAAAGAGCCCTTACCACCCATCGTGAGTTCTACTTTAAAGAGCGTTCGAAGCGATAAGACCCGCCCGGAAACTGAGTGTGAATCACAGAGTGGCGAGTAACGCGGCTTCGAGATCAAGCACGCTGGTTCGATGCCGAAAGCGGGTTGGGAAAAGTTTCCGGCATCTGAGCAACGTTAAACGTTCACCACTGTCATACATACAACGTCTTCCCGGTTACGTTGTCAGTTTGTTGGTGATCGGGTCCGACTGCCATCTCATGAGTGGTCTTCGCTGGTCTTTGGACGTAGTGATATTCTGGCGGCTTGGGGTACACTGGTTTGGTGGTTGTGGTGCCGTATTTAGGGTGTGGGTAGACGAGAGGAGGGTAGTGGGGGTTGGAATAGGCAGGCGAGGATCCTTGGTACACGGTGTCAGCCCAGGAACTGTCGTAGTAATCCTTCTGTGATTCGCCCACATATGTGGACGCGGAAGCTTTATGCTCAAGGCACTGCAACACGTCGTGCGCCAACGTCTGTGCGAGAAGACCCGGCAGCGACGACCAGTACCCCTCACGGTCATCAGCGAGACAGCCTGACCTTTTTAAAGCCGCCGCAATACGTTTCAAGCCGCGGTCGCCCACGCCGTTCAATACTGTCACACGCTCCACCTCAGCCACTGCCATTGGCCCACCGGTTGGTTGGTTAAACTTCATCGCCAGAACCTCATTCAAGATTTGATTCCCTGTGAAACGAATCTCGTGTTTGCCGTTCCTGGCGAATCCAAATAGCGCCAATGTAGGGTTTATCAGCGCTTTCGGCTTCGAGGGGCCGTCGGTCCCCAGCATGAACCGGACATATTCATTGTCTGCGTTGGTGGTTCGACGGTGAATCTCTGCCACCAGGGCGTAGCCAAGGGCTGCGTGCAGGGTTCCAATGAGGACTTCGCTTTTGGCAACGCGTTGAAGGTGTTTACGGGTTCGGAGCTGCGCTATCGCCGTCGGACGTTCATTGTGATAGGTGAACTTCACCTCCGCTACATGAGGTTGCTTAACATCCGCGTCGGGGACGAGGTCATCAGGCGTCCAAACCGACTGATCAGGAGAGGAAACGCTGGCCTTGAACCCGTGACTGGCCACGTTTAGAACTGCTCGGAGAGTTTGCTGATAGCCGTTAGCGCTGTAAATATCGCGGGATCCGTATTTCGTGTCCTTCGGAATCTTTATCAAGTATGCTGGCTTCGAATCAGCGGGAAGGCTTTTCCTGCGCCTGCGACCGAAAGGCCCATCATCAACAGTGACAGCGAACGCGTTGTCTCTGTAGTGTAGTCCCGCCAACGCGGAGACTGGAAGTAGCCAGAGGTGCAGGTGCATTGCGAAATGAGACGTACCTTTTAAGCAGGCTACACAGAGGTTGAGGGTCAGTGTTCACTGACTGCTTGTTCCAAAGGCTCAGTGTAATACATAAAGACCCCACATCAGATTGATATTTAATGACGAATTCATCATTCTCATATGGACAGCGGCACTCTTGGACTTCTACTGGCTTTGGCTGCGGGTCTGTGCACATGTTTCGGAGCACTTTCGGTCTTCTGCGTACGCTCATACAAGCCTAAGCCCTTTGCTTTCTGTATGGGTCTGTCGGCTGGGGTGATGACGTATGTTTCGCTTGTTGAAATTTGGCAGGAAGGATTTGCGGAGACAGAATCGGGTTTGGAATCCCGTTACCCAGGGAATCCAAAGAATACCCCTAACGCCTACCTGATTACCACGGTCTTGTTTTTCTTTGGCTGGGTATTCGCCTCCTTCCTGGATGTATGCATCCATAAGGCTCTTGATAGCTGTGGAATGGTTGGCACGGCCGATTTTCCTCATGCCGAAGATACAAGTTCTATTGCAAGCAGTGATAACCAAAGCTGCCACTCCGACGCCTCCGATGTCGAAAGCAACCACGGTCAGCCGAGATCCTTCTGGCGCCGCTGGTTCCAGCACGAGAAATCAGAGAACCAGATACGCGAGATCAAACTAGCCGCCGAGCGTTTCAACCAAGACCAGTCTCGTTTCTTGAGGATGGGTCTTTTTACAGCCTTGGCTCTAGGCGTGCACAACTTCCCCGAAGGCATCGCTACCTACACAAGCGCTCTTAGTGATCCGTCTTTTGGATTTGGCATGGCCATAGCAATCGGCACTCACAACATTCCTGAGGGATTTTCTGTGGCGGTTCCAGTCTATTTCGGGACAGGCAGTCGTTGGAAAGCGATTGCTCTCTCCTGCATCTCTGGACTGGCTGAGCCAGTTGGTGCTCTGATCATGCATCTCATTCTTGGTGGACAGGAAGTAGATCCTCTGGCCTTTGGCATCATCTTTGCCATCATCTGCGGAATAATGACCAACATTGCCCTTAAAGAGCTTTTCGTATCTGCCTTCCGATACGACCCGTGCAACGAGGTTGCCTCGCACTCATTCCTTCTGGGAATGATTATAATGGCGGTATCTCTCGTATCATTTGAGTACGTCTAATCACCCGATGCTGGCGATGAGAGAAATGAATCTCGTTGAAGTATCACAAGGAGAAGGAATTCCTTGTACAGTGTATTTACGTTCGTTTTTGTTGGCGTCGAATTTTTTTGAATGTGGGCTTTCAATCGAGATTGAACACTCCGCAAATCTAGTTTCAGTTCTACAAAAAAGAGACGACTTCAAATTACGACCAGAATTGGAACATATCCGATTCCATGTTCTTTAGCTCAGGAGCACACACCACAATGGTGTGCAACGGTTTTCCGAAGTCAACCTCGAGAAGCTCTCCAATACTACCTGCCCTAATCTTCGCATCGTCGTGACCAATTCTAGCCAGTCCGAACACTTGCGTCTTACAGGAAAAAACGCCTTCCTGTCGAGTAGCTTCGACTTCAAGCATCTGCTCCAGCGCTTCGGTGACGCTCATGTACCGTGGAGGCTCAAAGACATCCCTTCCCCGCATGAGGTTCTCCAGAGACCGCTCCTTCACTTTGATGTCGAGAAGACATAAGGTGTGGAGCCCCGCAGCCATGTTGGCCTTCACTTTGTCGTAGAAGGAGTCAGGTTTCCAGTCTTTCTCGAAGAAGACCAGCGAAATGGTCTCTCCCATACGGTAGAGGCTGAGCCCACATTGTCCACAGGCATTCATAATGCTAGCGTTGTGAACGACTCTCACCTCGACGTCTAGGCTGCATAAGACGATACCGTTCCACTCACTCTGTAGCTCGCTTGTAGAGGTCGGAATGTGTTGTGGCGCAGAAGGCGTCTCCCACCACGAGGAAGGCTACGTTTTCTGTCTTGGCCAGTTCTAGCATCCGGTCGCAGTGTTGCTCGACGGCATCGCGGTCCATGATCTGAACTTCTTTCCCGTACAGACGCTCGAGGTTGCCTTTTTCCACGAGGAGAATAGACGTGTAAGCCTCAAGAAAGACGTGAGAGGCGGCTTTCACAGCAGACAGCCCCTTTAGTGTGATGTCCTGTTCATCACACAAACCAAGTCCAACAAAAGTCAGCATTTGTATTCACTTCACCGGCTACGACTCTCTCCTCTTTTTGTAGTCATCTCTAGCGTCATCTTTCATCTTGAGCTTCAGTTGCCTCAGCTCGTTAGTCAACTTTTCGTTCTCCTCGTCGAGGTCGTTGTTCAACTCTTGAATCATTACTAGTTGCTCAGTCAGGAACTTCACCTTCTTCTCCAGCGTGACGCAACCCAGGTGTGCTGGTATGATGTGGGACTCCGCCACCACACGACCTAAGTCATGGTTCTCCTTTTGAAGGTGCTTGCACTTCTGAATGAGTCGGCGCCCTATAACGCTGTCTGCCGTAAAGGTCGCCGTGTTCAGGTCGTCTTTGAGCTTTTGACACTCGAGTTCTTTTGCAACAAGTTCTTTTCGGAGCTCCAAGATCTCGGCGTTTACGAGAGGGTCCAGGATGAGATCTTCTGCTGTGGAATTAACGTACTGATTCAATGTCATCCGTTGCAGTTCGCTCTCAATGGTGAGATCCGTCTCCTCGTCTGCAACGAGAGTTTCACGAGCGCCTTCTTTGCCAGAAGTCAAGTTGGCCCAGTGAGTATAGCGGTTCAATAACGAAATTGCAAACAGCTGCGTGGATGATCACACGTTCCACCCCACCGAACGCTTACGAGCGACCTCCTCCAGTTCCTCTCTAGTCAAGGAGGTCAGATTTGCCCCAAGCTCCACATCGTCGAGTACAGACTTCATTATTCGCAGATTAAATTTCGAGGTGGAGAGAATGGAGGAGCATAATGGACTGCTGTTTGCTCCCTACCTCAACCTTTGTGTTTATAAAAAGTGAATGACAAAATCCCCATTTGATGTTCAGTCCAAACGAAGCCACCCTTACCCAACTGATCACTCTGCTACAGGCTGCTGACAACCCAGATTCAGCCATCCAGCAGAATTTGGTGAAGAATGTGAACCAACTTTACCAACAACCAGATGGGCTAGCGTATCTGGGGCATGTCCTGTTCAATTCGAAGGACCTCTCACCACACGTAAGGCAGTTCGCTGGACTCGTTCTAAAGAACCGCTTCACTCGAGCCGACGAAAAGGACATGGCACCGATCACGAACGACCTCGCCAACTACTTGGCTGAACAAGCCGTCAATGTCGTCAGGGATCCACAGGATAACAAAGAGGTCCGCGAAACTGCAGGAACTGTCATCTCCTCGATTCTCTCCAAGATCGATGATATCAAGCCTCCTATTCTACACACTCTGTTAAGGATGACAAGCGACGCCCAGGTAGAGGTGGCCCAGCACGGTCTCGACGCCCTCTACAAGGTCTTTGAGGACATGTTCGAGGTTTCCGCCACGCCATTCCTCAATAATGAAGTCCGGCACCAGGCTGCTGATGGGCTTCTGCAGTCATCCCTGACATTACTGGGGTCGGAGCAGACTCATATAGTCGTCCGGAGGCGAGCGCTGGATGTCGTTAACTTATTTTCATCCAGATCGATGTTTGCGACACAGGAGCCGTTTGAGGCGTACTTCACTCCCTACGTGGCAGCTTTGAGGACTTGTGCTGCTCTAAACGATCCTGAGTTGATGGTTCTGATTCTGAGGGGGTTCCTAGGAGTGCTAGAGTACAGACCTAAGGATATCGTTGGTGATGATAAGATCTTTCAGTATTTTCTGCAAGCCAGTGCGCATCCCACTTATGATGTCCGGCTCGTTGCGCTTGAATTCTGGCCGGCCGCTATAACCCTTCACGGTAGCTACCAGATTATACTGCAGCTGATGCCCATCCTCTGTGAGATTCTCCTCAGGAACATGAAGTACAGTCCAGCAGATTACCTCTCCATGAACGAGAACGCGCTCCAAAACGACAATCGACACGTGCCAGACCAGCTCCACGAAACAGGCCACGCTTTCCGTCGGGGAGAAGACGACTTCTCTGACTCCGACGACAACGAGCCTGCTGTATCTTGCTGGGGCTCCCAATGGACTGCCCGCAAGTACGCGGCGCTGGCCTTTGACCGGCTGGCTACAATGCACACAGAGGGGCTGCTGACGGCCTCGTTCGAGTACGTTTTGAAATTGGTGGCTTCGGAGGATTGGGAAGCCCGGGAGAGCGGGTTTCTCGCGTTGGGCGCGATGATGCCGGCTGCCCAACGCAGTTTGGAGTCGCAGGCACCAGGAATTCCAGGTCTGTTGGCCCAGATTTACGACGCTTCGAAGTCTCCCCATCCTCTGCTCCGCTCAATTTCCGTCTGGACACTGAGTCGCTTCAAGGAGTGGGTAACTGAGCAGCGTGACCCCAACATCATCATGGAAATGACGCGTCTCTTTCTCAACATGTGCTGCGACACCAATAAACAGGTCCAGGAAGCAGCAATATCCGCGTTTGCTTTCTTTGAGGAGGACGCCACTGTTCAGCTTGTCCCTCATGTCCCTGATATCTGCTGCCGATACAGAGAGTGCTACGGTATCTACCAGAAGAAGAACAAGGCAATTCTGCTTGACGCTATGAGTACATTATTCGATGTTCTCGGCCCTTCACATTTGGTTGGTCGCTCCGAGTTCTTAGACTTGATGCAAGTGGTGGTGGCAGACTTCCTCGGAATGGACTATGACACGTACGAGCTCATCGCCATGGTAGAGCTTCTAGTTTCAACAGCGGTCCGGTTCCGTGGCCATTTCCGAGAAGTGGCGATCAGAATACTCCCCGTAAGAAAACTACAAACTCACTCGTGACACCCCTCTGCAGAGAACGGCGGAGATGACTATGATGGCCGTCCAAATTCTAGAAGCAGCCCGGGACCCGAATTCCTCCGTTGACCCTCGGGCTGACGTGTTGGACGTGTTTGTAGATCTGATGGGGGCGCTCGTCGGCACGCTAGGGGAGCAGGCGCCAGCAGTGCTCGCCTCCTTGGCCGACGGAATTCAGGGTTGCATTCAGAAGATCGCCACCGAAGCTCCCATGCGCAGCATGTATAGCCTGCAGCAAGCCCTGTGCGGTCTCATCGGGGACATCGTCCGTGTTTGCCCACAGCTTTTCACGCCAATCGCCGCCACCACTGTTCCAGTGGTGTGTGAGCGAGCCAGCGTGGGAACTGGCGCTGCGATCCACAATTCAGCTTGGTGCTTGGCTTCAATCGCACAGTTTTGCGAGCCTACGGTACTCGAGCCTTTTGTGGAACTCGCAGTGTCTAACATGCTTAATAAGGTGCTTCCAGGGTATCCAGTATCGGAAAGTGCTGCCTGTACCTGCGCTCAGTCCATTGCTTCGATCGGAGCAATTTTCCCTGAAAGGACGCTGGCAGTCGTTACGACTAATTTCAAGTTCGTCGCGGCCGTTGTAGATCGATCGCGAACTGACTCTGAGAAGGCGCACGCTGCATGGGGCCTTTGCCTAATGGCTCATACCCACCCAACTTTGCTGACTGAGAACCTCACACACATTATCAGCATCAATACGAGCGTGCTGATGGCACGGCCGCCTCCTCCAGGAGCGACCGCAGCAGTGACCTCTCCTGAGATTGAGGCTAAGTTGCGAGAGTTCATGTCATGTAAGGGAACAGTCAGCAACTTATGCAGGGCTCTTCAAGCACATCGACACGAAGCAGGCGTTGGATTCATGCGGGTCTCAGCTGTTGAACGACGTCCGAAGTACTTTCAAGGTTGAGTTGCACGACTGACGGCCTTTACCGTCGCCGCTGATATTCTTCAAGAAACTCTTGAAACGACCCTGTCGGCGCGAATTCAGCAGCTGTCAATTTGTGTCTTATCTCGGCGAGCTTCGCCTTGCCCTCGTAGTTCAGGGGAGGCCTCGCCACTTGCCTGAGCTCGTTTGCGAAGGTCTTCAGCCCTTCAATCTTCTCGTGGAATGTCAAGCCGGCTGTATCGACGGCGGGTGCCGGCTCTGAAGAATCCATTGTAGTAGAAACCAGATCCTGAGGTACCAGGTCCTGAGGTTTCAGGCTTGAGACCAGTTCCGCATACTTTGCTGTCTGCCCCTCCACTTCCTCTCTGAGCTTGGCGATTTCTGCAACAGTGCCACAGGCATTTTCTTCCTGCAAGGCCTGGACTCGGTCCAACAGCGAAGCGCAGCGCTGTTCGGCATCATACACTTGGCGCTGTAGCTCTTGATTTCTATCATCCATCCTACTTCGCAACTTTTCGCCTTCGTCTACAGTTGCCTGTAACTGCCGTATCTCTGAAGTCTTTAGGTCCAGATCTCTCTGACACTGGTCAACGATACTTTGCACGTGCTCGACCTCCTTCATGAGGTTTCGAAGATTGTGCTGATGACGGCTGTTCATTTGGTCCAACTCAAGATTGCGGTCAGCTAAAGCCTGCTTTAATCCGAGTACCTCTCGTTGGTGGTCCTCCTCTGTCTGGCGCTTCTCAACGTCAACCTGCTCTGTTGAGGTCCGTAGGGCAACCATTTCTTCAGATAACCCCTTTATCTGGGCCGCCTTTGACTTGATGTCAGCTCGTTGCGTTTCTATTTCTATCTCCTTGGCGCTCAAAGCCAGAGATAACTCACGGGTAAGAACCTCCAGTTTCATTGTGTGCGCACTCTGCTCTTGAGACCCACGTTGAGTATTTGGCAGAGGTTCGTCATCGTCTTCGTATCCGTAGACATGGGAGATTTCGTCCGAAAGGGGAAGTCGGTGATTTTTCCGCAACTCATCCGCAACTTTGTCGGAGAATTTGGTTTGGTGGGTGCTGGGAAACATTGATGTATGCATACTACAGTTTCACAAGTTCCGTTCTAAACCTCAGGCGAGGGCATGGTTAACGTGCGTAGCTTTGAGCGTATCCTCTGCAAGAAGCAAGTCTACAGTGCTTCGATATGATTACTAACATAAAAAACTGTTTACACAACGCTCTCACACTCGAAACCTAAGCGCGGTTCTCCTCTCGATTTGCGGGAATCCCCGACGGTAGCTCAAGTCGCAAGCAGTCGGAGATATGAAGTGTACTCGTGACACGAAAATAGCGCCTGCACACACGCCTATTAACGTGAGGGTGAGAAACGTGAGTACAAAATATGACAGCAGGGGTACTGAATTGATGGTCAGCTGTCGCCGCGGTATTCTCGGCACAGACGCGCAGGGCACGCCGTTAAGGTGGCCTTCGATACCCCAGCATTCGGTGTGGTGGGTCTCATAAACACGGCCGTTAGGCCTGCGGAAAACGGAAGTACTGGAAGGCAGAGCTTCGATTCGGTTCGTCTGTATGCGCATCCAACCATCCACGGAAGGAGTACACTCTGATCTTAGGGATCCAGACCAACATATGGGCTCGATTGGAGTTCGTACACACCAAGCGTCGGCTGTAGGCAGCGGATCCGTGGCCAGAATCTGCGGACAATGAGGGCCGAAGGAGGCGATGTCGACGGTGCAACCCTCGGTCTCACTGCAAACCACCGGGGTCAATCCGTCGCAGGTGGCAGGGCCACTGCATGTAAATATCCACTCTGATCCTGGAAGAGTCGAACTAGGGACCGGAATTTTGCAAAGGATATCCGCCGGCACGTCAGAAGCCACCCCAGGCTGCTTATAACAGTCAACCTTGTAGGTTTCCGTCTGAACCTCGCCTCTTCGAATGAATTCGACACCGCCTTCGGTGATGTAACCTTTGACGGCAGGGGCGTCAGGTCCGCACTCCTCCTGCACTAGGCAGAAGCCATGGTTGAGAACCTCAAGCTCCGCGAGAGTCAAACTCAAAAACAGTGGGAAATACCAAAAGGAGAGCATGCTAAAAAAGAAGAATGTTTGTTATGCTCAGTATGACTACTATTTTCCAATTTCCTTCTTCACCTCGGCTAATCTCTTTGGAGGCAACGGTTTCTTCGATGACTTCCCACGATCTATTATGACGTTGTTGACAAAACACTCACTTTGGAGATTGTATAGTAGAGTTTGGTGAAATGACGACAATGCCAACAGCTCACCGCGGGCAGCGTCGTTCTCGAAGACTCCAATGTCAAACAACTCTGCTATCCACGGATTCGGTGATTGACCCGTTGAGGTGTGGCGAATCAGACCCAACGGAAGCTGCTGCATCATGTGTGAGGGCTGCTGGGCCACAACTTCCATCCGTCCTAGCCGCTTCAAGAGCTTCCTCATAGTAGCTTGCAGCTTTTTCGGCCGCTTGCTAGCAGGGCCTGCTCTTACAGGCCCCCACTTCTCGATGTGCACCGCGACATCACTAAAACTCTCAGCGCAGTCTTCTACGACGGTGGAGATGTCACGAAGCTTCTTTTCTGCTTCGGTTTCCGGGTTTAGCATCTGGGTGAGAAGTTTTCACAGTTTCGTAATTCGAAATTAAGCATGATAAACCAAGGCACAGTCGTGCCCAATGCTGAGGCATGTCGCTTGCTGGATCGTATGGTACCACTCTTGTGGGTTTTAGGCACCTTCTACACGCTTCTTCTCCTGACAGGGGAGCTGCTGATGGTGTTGAACATGGTATTCCTTGGCGTGTACCATTACGGAACTCGAGACAAGCAGACTTGCGACATGTCTGCGGTTCGAGTGTTCATGTACACCTGTATGTTTTCAGCGTTCTTCGCTGTCAACCAGGGGTTGGTCAACACCTCTGTGTTGTTGCAACCGGCCCACACAAGGGAGGCGGGCTTTGATACGATAACGTCAGGGTCGCTGGAATTGCAGGTGGTTTTGTGGTTCGGATTGCTCGCTCCAGCACTTCTGGGATCGGTTTGGTCCTGGAAGCTGTTCAAAAACTTGCTGAGATGTCCTGCCCCAACAGGTATCAGCGGTGGGAACCATTTTAGTGGGTGTCGAGGCGAAGATCATTCAGCCGCTTTTTTGAGACAACAGGAGCGAATGGAGCAATCGGAGCCGCTGGCAGCATTTCAACCCTTCACAGGCCAGGGCAGAACGCTTCGAGGTTAACTGTTTAAACTTGGCAACACTCACTTTCGCGAGCCAAGGCTGCATTATACTGTAAATCAGGCGTTTGTCTATGGAAGCTCTCTGTCATAGGGCGACTGTGAACCTTCTTAGAAAGTCTGACCGTAGTGTCCAGAGAGTAATGTTCAGAGGGGCGCACTGCTGCGTCTACGTGTGGAGCGCTTCGAGTTCACAGTGGCTCCGCTCTGATGTTGAAGGTTCTTTGTACGTTGTGGAGTGGGTGATGCAGTCTCTGTAAACTCAGACGACAACCGGGACAAAGATCGCAGAACCCCAGAGTAATATCTGCGGATGGTATTGTTAGGAACGAGACGGGTGTTCCACATAAGCCCGAGGTGGCAGACGCCCTCACAAAGCCACAACTCTCACCCGAGTCCAAATTCCGTCTGATTGTAGTTAATCAGAAGACGACAGTCAACCTGGTGGATGACATCACTGACGATTGGGACGTAAGCACAGAGGAGGAGTTCGTTTTCTACCGGCGTCCCATTAGTCAGTCGAAGTTTAAGATTGTTGGGATCTGGCTCGCCTCTGGCAGTGAGAGAAATGAGCTGGCGAACCTAATCCGGAGCGTTCAGAGCAATAGCTTCATAGATGTCGATGAGGGGGCCCGCCAAGGCCAAGAAATCCTCGACATAATCAATGGCAAGTCTACAAGGCCAATGCGAGAGGCCAACCCGGCATTTCCCACAAACGACAGCTTGTCTTCCGACAGCAACGGCCAGCGTTTTTTCCGAAACCATGCACGCAGCTTTGCACACAACCCGCTCGAGAGTCATTTTTCTGGTGCTAGCGGCAAAACGGAACTAGACTGTCTCGTTGACCAGCTCCTGTGTGACGAGAATCTGGGCAGCTGTCGAGAAAGGAGAGCTGCGTTCTTGCAGCTGGTAGAAGAGCCAGGGTTTCGAGTACAACTGGCTAAGACTGTCAGAGAACACTCACAGTATTGAAAATCAGTGAGAATTGTGGGGTGTGCGCTCGTATTTATCTGTATTTCTACACGGAATGCTACCGGTGTTGACACGTCTGGTCAAGGTTGGCATTGCCCATGCTGTACCTTTGCCTGTAGTTGCTTGTGATGGCAAGGCGCATAAGTTCGACGTACATGCTGTCAAGAAGCGTCATGGAGAATCGGATGTTGACTTCGCTCAACGTGCGGCCTTCTCTCGCAGTGATCTTCAGTCGGCTATAGTCTTCTGCGGGAATTCGAACGCGACACTCGCCAAGAAAATATGTGATCGTCTCGGGATTCAATTGGGTGACTCCCAGGTAAAGCGGTTCGCTGACGGGGAGGTTAGACTGCAGTACAAGTCCTCTTGTCGGGGTAAGGATGTGTTTCTTATACAACCTACGAGCCCTCCTGTAAATGAGAATCTGATGGAGCTGCTGCTGATGATCTCCACGGCACGCAGAGCCAGTGCGAAGTCGATCACAGCACTGATTCCTTATTATGGTTATGCCCGACAGGACCGCAAGCTTTCGTCTCGTGTACCGATTTCAGCGGCAGATGTGGCCCGTATGCTGGAAGCCATGGGAGTCGACCGCGTAATCTCTGTTGACTTGCACTGCGGGCAGATTCAGGGGTTCTTTGGGCCTAGAGTACCCGTAGACAATCTGGAGGCGAGTGTTATTGGTCAGGACTACTTCGCTACCAAGGGGCTGAAGAATGTCGTTATCGTGTCACCCGACGCTGGAGGCGTGTATCGAGCTCGGCAGTTCCAGGAGGGCCTCGTTTCACGAGGGGTGCCTGATTGTGGAATCGCAATGATCATCAAACAACGTCGCAAGGCGAACGAAATCGAGAGGATGGACCTCGTCGGCAGCGTGGCAGGTTGTGATGTCATTATCGTGGATGACATGATCGACACTGCTGGAACCCTATGCGAAGCGGCCAGAGAACTCAGAAAGGCGGGCGCACAACGCGTTTTCGCTTTCGCCAGTCACGGCCTCCTCTCTGGACCTGCGAAGAAACGTATAACAGAGAGCACACTGGAAGAGGTGGTTGTGACTGACTCAATTCAATTGGAGAATGGTGACTGTCCAAAGGTTACGACGCTGAGCATCTCTACGCTGCTGGCTGACTGCATTCGACGCATCGTCACCAAAGAGAGCATGGAGAATCTATTTCACTAGTGTAATTTCTTTACGTCGCTGGTAATGCTATATCACCTTGTGCTAATTCTCGCAGGTAATAGGATTTATACTTCTGGTAATTCTATCTGGTACTCCGCGTAAGATTCAACCAACGTCCTCAAGTTGGTTGCTGATTTAAAAACTTCAGCCCATGTCTTGGGCTTGATTGGCCACTTAGCGTACTTCATTGTCTTTGTATGGTAGGCGAGAATGTCGGTGCATTTCTCGAGGCAAACGAAATCCTTGGGCTTCAAGCCGAAGAGATTAACCCACATGGTCTCCTGTTGGCCTGCACTACACCTGTTGAGCATCCAATGATCCACGCCTTTGGTCTCCAACATCCAATTGACGCTTCCTCCGAAGCCAGCCATGTCAAGTGACCATTTTCGCCTGTAATGATCAAAGAAGTCGTATACTTCGCCGGAAGCGTCAAGGAGGGGGGTTGAAATTCCGTATCCAATGTTCCCGACAGGCCAGACAGCCACTTTTGTCGTCTGCGATACCAGAGAGGGTATGAGCCGGCTGCTGAACCTATTGTCATCGTCAGCCATGATAAAAAAGTTACGATTGTCCGTATTGGCGTTCTTCAGAGCGAATTGAAGACCTTTATTTCTGGCAGTAAGTCCTTTACAAACAGGTACCTCGTTGGGGATGGCGAGGTACACGTAGGGAATGTTTTCCTTCGCTATGAATTTCTCGAAAACCTCATCCTTCTCCTTAGCATCTTCGATCAACACCCAAACAATATTATCTCTGTGTTCATGGAAACCAGCCGCGATGCCGGCCAAATCAGCGTATCGACGCGGATCTCTGTGGGTCGGAGTGATGATCCAGACCACAACGTTGGGCGGGAGAGTTGTGATGGACAGAGCAGAGACTAGCAGTCCAAGAAGTTGTAGTAACATTGACGCAACGAAATGAATATTGCAAAAATCCACATAATGTTCAGTGGCTGACTTTATGACCACAACAAGGGAACCAACCCAGCCATGTGCGAGGTCTGAGGGTACAATCCCACTGTAACCATCTCGGTAGACGTATCTAACGGATCCAACACTAAGGCGTGCTTCGATTGTACGGACCGAAGTAACATCAGTGCAGGACGTGAGAGTGGGTCAATGGTGCAGAGACGACGGAGGTAGGTAACGGCCATGTTTGCGTCGCTGGGTGAGAAGGGCTTACGTAACTCACGATGTGGCCGAAGCAGCAGCGGCGCCCAGCAATAGGAAATCCAGATCAGTCGGTCGTTCTGTCAGTAGCCAGCTGAGCTCTTCAAGCGAGGTGCGGTGGTTGCCTTGTATGGCAAGCTCCACTGCACGTAGAAACCGTGGCAGAATGATGTCATTCAAGTGTTGATCTGAGAAGGCTAGCGCGTCAAGCTGCGCAGGTAACAAATCCCAGAGATTCAGCCGGGCCAATGCGTTGGCGTGGAAGGCCTGCAACACAGAGACCGAGAGTGGGGGAGTGGAAAGGTCAGATAACGCAAACAGTGCCTTTTCGAAAGCAGCAGTCACATCAGGGCCTTTCTTTTTCGAGTGTCTAGTCAATGCCCATAACCATTCCACGCCTCTGTAGGTGTGGTCCTTGGCCAAATCCTGGGCACCATTCTCGACGGCATGGAGGTATGTAAGTAGGTGGGCAAGGGCCGGGTCTCGGGGCATCTCTCGTAGCTCGGTTGAGGGATCAAAGCAGAACCTCGCCAACAGCTGCATGGTCAGCGAGTTCTCCTCCACCTCAAGACAACCGTCGACTCCACGCCTCAATTCACGGTGCACCAGCCAGGCACACGCATGACAGATACGTTCCGGAGCACAGATGTCACAATTCTCAGGCAAGAACATGTGGTCCCTCAGACAGAGGAGTGCAGGGCGTTTGTCTGACGCCCCCACGAACGCCTCGTGAGATGTTATTCGCGCAAGTAGCTCAAATCCAAGCAAAGTTCTTGCAACCACCGCGCTGGGTTCGTCTGGCCGAAGCCTAAACGCCGTTTCTGCATCGTCCAGCGCAGCAGACAAACTGCTCACGCACAGGTTTGGACCCCGAGGCACAAGCATCGCGAGACTGCGCAGCGTGTGAAGTTCGAAGCTGGGTCCAGAGATATCTATCGCGTCGAGGCCAGCGGAAGCGAAATAGGTGGCTTCAGACGGGTCTCTACCCATGGTGAGGACGAGGCCGGTCAACAGTGCTGCCGCCCACGGACTTGAAGGGTAGGTTTTCAGCAGGCAGTCAAACGCCAAGGATGGGGAACCGTTCAAAACGTGTAACACCGCTTGAATCTCCGATAGGGCGCATTCAGCAGACTCCGGCTCTCTGAGGGTCCTGTGGTATGTGGCCACGCAGAATGCCGCTTTCTGCAGCGCAAAAACGAACGACTCGTCCCCTTCTCCAAGTTTTGTCTCGACCTCTGCTGCCTCAATCGGATCCCACTGCTGCTTCGCGCAAATTCCAACTCGTTTCCGAGTACCTGCTAGCGACTTGCACGCGGTAGCACGACACAGGTCCTTGACAGCCTCTACGAGAGCAGAGTGTAGCGTTTGGAACTGCGTCTTTGTTGCGTCGATTTTGACGGTCGCTGGAAGGGGAGCGCGGATTACCGAGAATTTCTGGAGTCTCTCTTGTAAGCTACCAGCCCTCACCGACTTCCAAGTCCGGTCGTCGCTCTTGTGAAGTTTTGGTACGTCGATTTCGTAGAAGTCTCGAAGGCATTTCGTTACTTTCGGTTCAAGGCCCTCGACAAGTGGCAGAGATTTCTGAAAGAGGACTTCAGCGGCTTCAGTGTCTATTGTTGGACTGTCAGATCTGGCCTCTAGAGGCAGAAGAATTCTCATCAGCTCTTCCAATGACAGTACCGTCATCCTTGTTGCCTCTATTGGTGATTTCACGTAAACTAAAATGGTCAACGAAAGTGTCGCTGTGGTCTGATTTTTGCACACAAGTAAACTATATGGGAGAGCAGCAAAATCTAACTAAATGCTAATCACTTTCTGGGGTAGAGCGTCTTCATCCCCCTCAGCTCCGACTTTCACGTGACCCAGCCCAGGGCAAACCTTGCCGTGGCTTTTAGCAATTGAGTCCCCAAGGAGGCTTTTAAGCAAATCCACCTTCTCGGTACTCTTTTGCAGGCTTTGGGGCATAGGCTGAGCTAAGGAGTCATAGGCGTGGGCGGGGGGCGATGACGGAGACTGGTTTCGGGTCGACTCGAAAATCTCGAGTCTTCTTTGTTCCTCGGCACGTGAGGTATCTCGATTGGCTTTTAAATTCTCTGGTGAGATATCCCCATCTTTTGGAGAAGCGGACGTCGTTGCAGGGTGGGCTACAGGTGGTGCTTCAGCTTCACTGGGTAACAAACCACCACATCACTCACGCTCGTCGTTTGTTAATAATCCACGACGGCTCGACACCCACCACAATGTCCCTAATCTTTATGATCCGGCCAGGTTGGTTGAAATGGTCAGTGTTCAGGGTTATCATGTCCCCATTGCCGAACTCGGCACAAGTCCCAAAAACTCGAGGAGCACCCGAGCCACTTGAACATCCAATGAAATTCATCGATCCGAAAAAAATGATGACAATTAAGCTAAGCGCAACGTTTTTCCTTGATAGTCGTCACAAATGAAATTGGTGTCGAATGAGTGATTGGCAAATGAGAAATGACTATTAAGGCATGTCAATTGAGGAGGCTTGGGACCTCATAGATCGGCTCGAGTTCCAAGCCGCGCTTGACGTTCTAGGACAGGTGGCGCCCGACTCCCCAGACTTCCCGATGGCCCGTGTTGTCTCGGCGGTCGCCGAGAGTCAAGCGTTGCCGAAGGGACAAGGGGTTGCTCGCTGCCAACAACTGCTGGATGATGGTGTAGTCTTCGACGAACACACGGGAGACCTAATGGACCGAGTGTTAACGATGCTTGGAGCTCCGGATATGCTGTCTCAACTGGGGGAGCAACTGCAAGCGTTGCCCAGTTCCTGCCCACTCATTGGTTTGGGAAGTTTGCTGAAAGGATCGGTATTTGGCGCACCCTTTTCTGAGGCTGTAGTGGAGCAATTAACAAAACTGCAGACGGTGGCGCTCAAACTAACTGCGCAGCAACCGTCAATGACGCTGAAACTCATCACAGTGACTCTGTGTGCCTGGACCCTTCACCTCTCAAGCAACACGTCGCCCAAAATGCTTGCTCTACTCATCGATAGATTCGACTTGAACGACATTTCTCTCCCTTCTGATCTTCGGGAAACCAACCCCGGCAGATGCGCGGTGCTACGGCGCCTATGCCAGTCGCTAACAGGTGTCTCCTTGACGTCGTGCTTGTTCTTGGGCGCTTACGATCGTGCCATTGCGTTGATGCAGCGGAGGGCAGATTTCTTCGACAACGACGACTACGCGACCATCCTCCTTTGCTTAGGCACCTACGCCTTCAACCGCGCCACTCTATCAGAGGAGTCCATTCGAGAGGTATTCGCTCCGGCACGTCAAGAGTTCCTTTCAGGCCATGTTGACTTGTCTTGGTGCCGAATGCTGGTATCGATGCTCTCAGGTCTCGATCCAGCTTTGCTTGCGCAGATTACCAGACGGTACCTTACTGATGGCGGAATTATTGCCTTGGAAGGTGTGCAGCACGAAGCTCTCGTCACCTTGGGCCTCGCTCCTCGTATATCAGTGCTGTTAGCGATGTGGCTTGAGCCTTCTTGGTGCGCTGGTGATTTCGAACAGGAGCTGTTGGTGGCGTTGCTGAAGGGTGTGTCGGCTTCGACTCTGTTGACCTGTCCTCCGGATAACTACAAGAAGCTACTCGTTGCAAGTCTCGCCACGGAGAAGAGCTCCACCACCGCCATGATTGAACTTTCGTTCGGCCGAACAATAGACTACGATGTCATAGACAGGACCGGCGGAAGGCTCGCCGTGCTGAATGCCCTGCTAAGCCCCACAGTCGGCGAGACCAGGTCTGCCCTGTTTTTCAGGCTGTCGCAAGAATACACATCTCAAGCCCTGCTGTTGGCTGGCCTCGAGCTGGCTCGGTTGGGTATGGTGACTGCTGCTGTGGACGCTTACACAAGACTTTCCATAAAAAGCTTGCAGCTGTTTTCGCAGGCCTGGGGACTGCAAGCTGCGTTGATCAACGCCCACGCATTCGACTTGCTGGAGGCCTGGATTCCACAGCGACGCGAAGCCATAGGTGACTCTCTCAAACTCACTTGGACCGCCTTCCTCGCCAACATTGGTGGTAAAGCACTGGACTACTGGTCATTGACGAGGGCGCTCATGACTTCTCCTTTCGACCTATGGACCACAGGAGAGTATTTCCTGAATGCGCTGGTGGTTGGAGCGTTGACTTCAGAGAAGCCACTGAAACAACTTCTGGATGAGAGATTCCCTGAGTCAGATCGGCTAAGTTGGTTGACTGGGGCCCGAGTTGGAGTTACTCTGACGGGCTGCAGCTTGCAAGACGAATCAGCCATTGTGCAGCTACGACCCGCCCTATCCGTCGAGGAGCTGGTCCGTCGTCGATTCATCTCATTTGGGGTGTTTCCTGAAGGAGGCACCATGCCATGGGAGCCGAGACCAACAAATCAGCCGGAGTTGGATGACGTTCCGAAGAAACTGGCTGTCGTTTTGCAAAAAATGGAAGCAGTTGTCACCAGATTCGGACATGATGACTCCTCCGACCTCAACATCGTCGATCGTGTCGCTGTGCGCCAACAGCTGCAGGCGTGCACCACGACCCTCACTGCTGCCAGCGAGGACTTTGCCAGTGCCGACCCCGATACTCTGCGCAGCATTAGCGAGCAGCTGAGACTGGACATTATGCCTAAAGTGGTTTTGGGTAGGCGAGGATCGCCGTCAGCGACGCAAGAAGTGAAGCTGCCTCCTACTACAGGCTTCTTGGCGGCGGAAAGACGTGCGATGATTAGTCGACTGATGTGTGACATCCAGCTTGTGGATGCGTATCTGGAAGTGCACGTTTAAACTGAATGCCAATCTTCACGTTTCTGAATTCTGATTTGAGGAAAAAGAATGTTTCAACTGACGCAACTCAAGGGTCTGGTACATCTCCAACCCAGCAACAGTCACTGCTATATCAACCCTGGCAACTCCAACCTCGATGTTGGCGGAGGGGGACTCAACTCCTTGTTCAAGGGGGAGCTGCTGGCTGCTGGTCAACGAACAGAGCAGTACAGAGATTTTCTATGGCACTGTCGGAGACACGTGAGACCACTTGTTGTTTACAACCAGTCAGTATCCGAGTTTGATGTGACTTCAGTCACTGAGGACCTACCTTAGTAAGGCATGACGTCATTGCACACAGCTTCCTGTCTCGGGCCACCTTCGGCTGCATTGATCCCAACGCACCTGAGGGGTTCGTTTGCTTATGCATCTTCCGTGAGTGCTACACACCTAAACATCCGCTGAACAAGGGAATGGTGTACACTGTAGGACCTGTCCGACACATGAAGTTGGAGGCTTATCGACGTGTTCTGTTGCTGACTGGCTTCCTACTGGCCAAGGTCCTGGACATTCACAACCTTCGGTGCGCGGATGAGGAGGGGATTGACACTGTTGTCGTCGTCAACATTTCTTCAGGGTTTAATCTGCATAGAGGAAGCAGTCCTCCTCAGAATGCAGCGCTTCTGACGGAGGGAATCGCGAAGTACGTCCCCTTTAATCCAACGATCCGACATGCGTTCCACGTGACAGCAGAGTTCGTTGTAGACCATGCAGACAACTCTGATTCCGATACATCAGAAGAATCACGTTAAGCCATTCACATCTATGCAAGCCTTCCAAATTTGATTATTGATGTTGTGGCCGACTTTTATTACTGTTGCGGCGTCAATACACCTATTCCCGCGAAACAACAACATTGACGTTAGGTATCGTCCTGGCGAAGCTTATGCTTACCAAACGAGCTTCGCCTTCAGAGGGAGGCGTGAAGAAAGTGGGACGACGAAGGCCTTTCAAACGTGCTCCATGGCCACTGCGATCCCATATGGGATGCTAGGGCCTCGACCTCGATTGTACATCAAGCCTGACGACTGCTACTCCATCAGCCCTAGCACAAATGACACCCGATGTCGTCTTCTCTGTTCCACCTTACACTGGTCCGGGGCCGATTTTAACTGCTACCAGGCTCAGATGGATGGTTATTACAAGCAGGACTTCTTTCCTTTATTATGTCGGGTCGATGGAACTCCTGCGAGATGTGTAGGCGAAGACTGCGTTATTGGATCTCCAAACAGAGGGAATGGCTGTTTTGATTATGTTATGGCTAACATAGGAGGTATGTGCAAGACTGCGGATTGCTATGAAGATCCCTACTTTCGTTCTAAGGTAAGCTGTTTTGTACAGGGACATGATGATTTAACAACGTCCACGACGACACCGACTAAGATTACAACGACTACACCAACAACTAAAGAGACAACAACTGAGATAGCAACGACTACTCCAAAGACGACAACTGAGATAGCAACGACTACTCCAAAGACGACAACTGAGGAGACGACGACTACTCCAAAGACGACAACTGAGGAGACGACGACAACTCCAAAGACGACAAAGGAGACGACGACTACTCCAAAGACGACAACTGAGGAGACGACGACAACTCCAGAGGCCACGACCACTTCACTCCCACCCCCCACGACCACCACCACAACCGCCCAGACCCACACTGAGGCTGCCAAGGACATCGGCAGCGGTACCGTCGCCATCGGCGGCGCAGTCGGCGCCGTCACCACCTTCAGCATATATACCTGTTGCGGGGGAATAGACTTGTTAGGTGTCGTGGATAACGGTGGAGAGGCTGCAGATCTGTTGTCCTCGGATAATGGTGCAGCCGGAGATGGTATGCGAGACTTCGTTCGGACGTCGCTGCTACAAAGGGCGGCCTCGGGGTGACACCCATGTGTATTCAGCCCCCCATGTGTTGCAATGAACTGGTTAGAGAATCCATGTATAGGTAGCGCGTTTTTAGAGTGTTGTTCGTGACTGCATTTGGGCTTTTATGCCAGTTACGGTCACCCAGGACCAATCATTGCTCACATCACATGCCAAGAAAGCCTTCATCCAGTCCAGCGGCACTACCTGGGTCGTAGAAGTCCGCTCCAAGGCTGTTGTCTTCGCTCTCGATTCCCCGACTGAGCTGTCAGACTACGCAGCGGCCTGGGAGAAGCTTGTTGGCTATCTGATGACACGAAAGCTGACGCCCGTAGGCTCGGCAAGTTCATGGTTCTCTAGCGGAGCATTCCCGGATTGCGAAAAGGCGTTACGTGAACTCGTCCAAGAGCTTAGCCTCACGGCTGCTGAAGGCTGCTTTTTGATATCGATGCATCTGGTGAGGGCCGTGACCTCAGGACATATTCTCCGTTCAGGCCGAAATGACGTCGTACGGTGGGTGGGCTGGCCAACTCGGCTATTCTTATTCCTCGAGGAGGAGGCGGAGTGCTTGCCGCTTGAGGTTCGCCTCGAATCTCTTCAAGAAGTCACCCGACATAATTTATTTTCGTCTACCGATGTCGTTCACATTTACCCCTGCCGAGCGACGGCCCAGGGCCTCAAGGTCTGCAAATGCACTCGGAGAATGAAGCACCTGCTAAAGGACTGGCATCAGGCTCGTCGGTTCAGCTTTTCAGTTTCTCGGCTGTCCAGCACGCTCGTCGTTGGGGAGTCGACGAGGCTAATGAAGGACGCCATTAGTTTAATGGTATCTAATAACAGCGTGAGCGTCCTTCTGCATCTGCTGAAACTCAACTATCTACAATCAGAAGGCTTCCTAGATCGCGGATCCCTTGGGGTGCTGCCGTTTGAACTGCTGTGGTTCTCCTATGTTGATCCCATCACACACTTGTTCTACATCTTGGTCAGCATTCCCCCTCCATCGTTCTACGTCAGGAAAAAGCACCACAAAGGAGCAATGGACATGCTTAGTCCTGCTCTTCGTATGTTCTTCCGTCTACGCATGGACACCTATAACGCCGTGGAACTTGGATGCCGAACGATGCTCCGTATGATGCAATGCTGCTCGTGGTCGAAGCAGAAGCCTTTCTCAGAAGTCATGCTCATAAATCAAGATACCGAACTCGATGCCGTCCACACCTTTTGGGAGCTGATATCCAGGTTCAAAAGGCTACTTCTGGCCCACGATGCAGGACACATTCGCCCTGATTGGGCGACCTGCCGATCGCATCGACGAAATCGCGCTGGGCCCCAGCTGCCACGGTCTACGTCGGGTGTGGGAATGTCAGACTCTGATGTGTCGTTGGAGGGCTGCCCATCGCAAGATGAAATCGAAAGCGAGGATGAGGGGATAGAGTTTCCCTTCTTGACGTTGGCCAACCAAGTTGCATTTGAGGCCCAATGGATTCCAATACGTGTTCTGTTTGGCCAACCTCAGCTGCCATACAGATCACAACTGCTGTTAGGGGTCATCAAATACCTTGCGCGTGTCCTACATCAATACCACTCTCACCAAATGATCGTCAGGGACCTGCATCCTACCGACGTCTTCGTCCGGGCAGCCAGTCGAGACCACGTGCCCGACTCGATGCCCACTAGACATGAACCCGCTGTGGACTCGGACATGCGACGACTCTTCTCCTTGAGGATGGACTTTGATGGTAGCCCGGTCCTTCTTCACATGCGGTACCGTCCTCTGAATCCAGTCACAATGCACTCGCCCGCACTGATTCAGGACTTCTACTTCGGAACCTCCGACCCCAGCATGTTTTTCAGACACAACGTAGGGTCGGCCCTTGACATTTGGTCTTTAGGCGTCTTGGTCCTCGTACTTCTCACAGACGATGATGAGGTGCTAGAGAAGCTGAAGCTGGTGAATACAACACTCTTCAACCTCCGAATGCGACGTATTTGCCTGCCATCGAGGTACATTCCAGTTGTCGGAGACTACGTGAGTGGATTGCTGAGTGCCTACTTCGACAAGGTCGCTGCTACTGTTGATGAGGAGTTTGCGCTTCTCTACTCTACCTTTCTGCGAAATACCCTCAGTGTAGAGCTTCAGAAGAGGTGGCAACTCTCCGACGTGTTTGACTGGCTGGAGGAGCACGATGTAATGAACCCTCGGTGGACGATGTAATTAACCTGTCAAACGCCTGTCAGGGTAAAATCGCTAATAGTGATGGAGCCTTTGGAAGGGGATTATCTCCACCATGTATTCGACTGCGTCGCGCAATCGTCTTTTTTGGAGAAGTCGAAGGCAGAACGTGAACGATTTCTTGCACATGTGCGATCTGCTGATGTTAACATGACAGCGTGGTCTACTCGAATGGAGGTAGGTAGTGATGCGGCCTGAAAACAGACATTTGTGTCCGTCGAGGTCTCTTCGTTCTTGGACGCCGTCACGAAGGCAAGATGCGGTATGTATCTTTTAGAGGTGTGTCCCCTGATGTGCGGGGAGGTTCACAGACTGGCGTTGGACGTGTACAGTCAGTACTTCGCCCTGTTTCAGTCGTCCGTTCATGTCAACGCCCTAGACAAGGAGGCGAATGAGGTTGTCAGTCTGCTGAAACAACATGTCACTGTTGACCTCGAAGGTCAGAATGATGACGGTACTCTGGATTCCATTCTTCGAACAGACGACTCTCTTCCACGAGATATCCTAACGTTAATGAGTCATGTCTATGCTATGATGTACCCCACGTTGGTCCTTGGCATCCTAACGTCCCCAAGCGGATTTCCACTTTCCGCTGAGATGAGTATGCTGCGCGCGTACATCACGAGCTTCAAGCCTGCTGCGGCGAGCTGCATCAGCTACCTTGGCCGGGTTGAAGCTGCGTGCTTGACCGTGAGGCACCGATATGTGCTTCTGCGAACGGCTACCAACGTCCTCCTCCATGGAGGCCAGCTTTGCTGTGAGGACGTCCGAGAAGTCCTTCTGCGATTTGCCTTTCCGCTGTCGTTGTCCCCTGTTAGCACTGTTAACGGGCAGGCGTCGAAGCTGGCTGAGACGGCCGCTGAGACTGCTGCTTTCCACGGCTGGGCCGAGGCAGTCATAGTGACTGTGTTGACCCACGCTCCCTTGAAGCTGCAGCTGACGTTTATGGAGAGGATTCTGAAGCGGGACCCCAAAAGTGTAGGGTTCTTGCCCTCTGAGTTCTGCCAAAACATTGTCGCCTTGTGCGACTCTCCACTGAAACAGCGAGCTGGTTGTGTCCTGTCGCTGATTTACCAATCAATGACATCCGAAGATCCTGTTCGACTTCAATCTGAACTGTTACCTGTTATCTCAGCTGCGCTGAATTCAGGACGTGTGGAACCAATCCTCACCCCGTTGGCCAGAGTTAAACAGGCTGTTGTTGACCTTGCAACCACGCTCCTCGCTGAGGATTTCGATTCATGGTCACCAGTTCGAGCACAGTTGGTGCTCCTCCTTATGGAAGGCGGAAAGACCCATTGGGACGAGGACGTCCTCGTCCTGCCAACTGCTCGAATTACACCTGCGATGTTCAGATTGGGTGCGAGCTCTCTAGACGAGGAGATCTCCTCCTGCGTGCTGAAGACTGCCTTGTTCGACAAAGCCACATCGAGCCCACTCCACCAGAGAACTCGAGCTATGCTTCTGTGGACGCTGCGGTACTGCATGAAGTCTGAGACGCCAGAACGGCGAACGTGGCTAGGAAATCTCCTCGTTAATGTTTTTCAGCGTGCTCGATTTTCCATTACGAAGACAGCAACGGCCTTTGCAGAAAGCCATACACGGATGGGCGACTTCGACGTGGCCTGTGAGCTCCTCCTCCGTCAGCCGGAGGAATACAAAAGACACGTGGCAGCCTCAGAGGCTCGTTACCACTCAGACGCCGAGTTTGCTGCTCGTCTTGGGAAGGTACGCCCTCCTTCCATCTCTGACGCCCTGTACATGAGGGATATCATTCTGCATGTGGAGCTTTCGGTGGGAGTGTTGATGGAGCAACTGTTGCCTGGAGCCCCGCCGGACAGAGTTGAATCCGTACTCGAGGCACTGGCGCTAATTTACGCTCTGTTTGGAGTGAGACCATACAGGCCGAGTATCAGGCAGCCTGCCGTGGCCCCGCTTGCCGTCGAGATCTCCTGTCTGCACGAAGAGACGCGCCTACGCGTTCTCTTGAACTGGTCCCTATCGAGCTGGGACCACTCACGCGCCTCCGTAGGTAGAGTAATCGACTGTGCCAAGGTCCCCGCCGCTTTGGTGGAATCCTCCAATAGAACTGGTCGCCTGCTAATGGAATCGGTTAGAAGTACCGACTTCGTGACTGGGGCTGAATTCGTGGGGAGATGCGCCCAGGATGGGCTTTGGGACGAGGCGCTGACCACTGTGGAAACTCGACTGGCCAAGCTGTCAGCTGCTTCCTTCGACGAGTGCGTGGATCTACTTGGAAAGCCCGGCAGTACGCTTCACGGCTGGTTCCGGCTGCTGACTGTGCTAACCGAGAAGGTTGTCCCCACCCGCTCCCCAGAGGACCTGCGAAAAACCTTGCTGAAGGTCGGAGACATAATGTCTGATCTCGGGAGCGTCGTTTTCGCAGCGCTGTCTACCGGAGTGGACTCTGTCCTTCTAAGCAAGGCATCAGTGGACTGCAGGGGCCACCTGGTTCATGAGGATGAACATGAGGAGAATGCGTCGTTGGTGGGGTCGTGGCTGGCGCTTAAGGAGGCTGCGGTCTTCATAGGCTCGTTTTTGAAGGCAGCACCGGTATGTAACTGCTCAGAGGTCCAGGCTGGGGCTCTAGACCTCTTGACCCATCCAGAATGGCACGCTTTTCTTTTCAGTCTCCTCAATTTGGTGCTATCCTCACGTCATCCAGGCGTTGTCGGGTGCCTCACGGAAACGATTCGCGTCCTCGCCGGCAGACTTCGAAAATCCAACTGGGAGGCTGCAGTTGTTGGCGATGCGCTCACTGCGCTCACAGACCTCGTTACTGGCAAACCGAACTCCCGTCTTCCTCTTCCGCCTGCCTTGCGTAAAAGTTTGTCCTTGTGTCAGGCTGCAGTGCCTCTACTGGTGGTGGAGATTCCACCGTATCCATCAACTTGCGCGTTGATGGAATCACTGCTTGCCTTGACCGTCAACGTACCGACATCAGAACCGTCCCCTGCAGAAATAGATGCGCGTGTGCACGTCCTCAACCTCCTTAGAGCCCTCTGTCGATCACGAGGGCTCACAGATGCCACTGCTGCATATTTAGACCGCTGTTTGAGTGTGGCTGTGTGTCATCTCAAGCATCCTGCTTGGCCTTGCCGGAACAGCGCCAACCTTCTCTTTGAAGCGGTGATTAATCGACTGTCACCCCACATACACTTCACGAACGCCGAAGTCTGGGCCGAGGACCACAAACTTTCAACGATTGCCCGGCGCCGTGAGATAGCCTTTGACGCTTACAGCAGTCGCCACATCGAGGAGATTGTGGTGGCCTCCCCGGCGATACTTCAATGGTTGGCCGAAACATTCGCTACCGACGATTTCGGACCTCTTCTCACTGCCCTCGAGTTGCTCTCGAGACTGTCATGGGTGGCCGCCCGCGACCTTTCGATCGGCGACGTGGTCTACCGGCATCTGGGATCCGCCTGCAAGCAAGTGAGGATCTTCGCAAGTAGAGTCGTGGCGAACATGGTGATGGCTGCGTGGCGAGACGACAAGGTGTTCTCCTGGGTTTCAGATCTCGAGCATTCCATGACTCAACCGATAGATGATAACATGCGAGAAGGACTCCTGTTGACCACTCTGGAGTTGGCGTCGAGGGTTCATACTCCCAATCTGGTTGGTGTGGAGGAGTGCGTTAAATCGGTTATCGAGAAGAGTCGCAACGATCCTTTAAGACTGGTAGCGCTTCTGGTGGCAGAGGTTCTCGAGTTGGACGTTGTCAAGGACGTGGATGCGTTCACCTTCGAACCGACGAGGGTGGTGGCTGTCAGAGTCTTGACAAGGAAACTCATTAGAACCCAAGACCACGCCGGAATTACTGGGCTTCTTTCCCAGATTGAAGCTGACGACGAGCAGCTGCTGGCAGCGGTGCGGTTGCTTGACGACACTTCCTGCATTCATCACCTTCAGGATTTCAGATGGAGAGGCCGAACGGCAAGGCTTTTGGAGGCGTTGTTGGAGCTCGCCGTTCGCTCCGGCGGGTATGACCCCGCCCTCGACAAGGCCGGGAGCTTGCGAGGCCTCATCGAGGCCCACAAACACCACCCTGCGATTCCCTTCTTGGCTCTCCAGTTGGTTCTCCGGAACCCCACCGCCGAGGTCGACGACCTTATCGTCAACCTTGGAAGGCAGGACGCTCCTCCCGCAGTGAAAGAGAGACTCCTGGCTGCCTTGACCACCGCTGGCGAATTTTCACTTTTGGTATATCTTTGGGTTGTCAGTGCGTTAAGCGTGAGTATGTCGAGCTTTGATAACGCAGGACGAAACGGTGTCAATTAGACATCAAGCAGCGCGACTTCTATCGTCATTCATTCGGACTCGACTTCCCAATCAGGGGATCCCTCAAGAGTCAATGCGAGCTTGTATGCTTACCCGTGTTGCCCTTAGGTGCGTCCCACTACTCTTTGACGACTTCGAGGACATCCTCTCTCGTTTTGTTACTGGGGAGCTCTCATGGCGATGTACCGAGTTCGATTTGTCTCAGCCTTTCGCTGTTCGTAGAAACGTCTGGGGATGGGCTGACGGCGAAGCCTCCGTCGCGAAGCACAGCCACCTGTTCGGCCCTGAACCAGCCAACCTCTTCCACGACGACCTGCAGATGTCACTCGAGGCGCTGAGCATCCTCACGAAGCCATTACCCTTCAAGTCGACAGCCATGTCTCCACAGGAGATGCACCGGTACTCTTTAGCCAACACTGTTCACAGGAATCTTGGAGGCCTGGACATGGCGGATGAGGCAAGTCCGATCGGGTCGTTGACGTTTTCGGGGGGTGCATTTTGCCGTCTGTTCCTTGAACGAGCGATTTGCAAGCACAACGGCGAGTCTCCCCCTTGTTTTGGTTACCCTCAGCATCCAGCATTTGATGCCTGTTGAAACTTTCACAATCAAACGCCCCAAAGGAATTGCTCTAGTGCCTCTTCAGCTCGGGTTACCATCTTAAATTCTGTTTCGTTCATGATAGCTTGGACTTCGGCCAACGAATGGTGAGGCGACGAAAGCGCCGTCAACAGGTTTTGTATTACTGTCGGCGCATCTATAGCGAGGAGAGCTCCGAGATCAGGGAAGTGGGTCTCGAGTCCGAATCGTTGGGTGGAGGAAAGTCCACCCAATGGCTCCTTGGATGTCAACAACTGCCACACCATACTCCTAATAGCAGCGTTGTCTTCCGCGGGGTTATCACGGAACGGCGAAAAGGATGTCGCAGTGAGCCCTCTTGGATTCTGTACCACTTGTCGACAAATAGAACAGATTCCTCGTGTGAGATTTGGGAGGGGTATTGGTGAGAAACACTCTTCCACGCCATTTTTCCCCAGAACACCCACTTTCAACGTGTCATGAAGGAAAACGTTGGCCAGGTGCAGGCTGCTGGTGTCCGATCGAACGATAGGGGACGCGTTCACCATCCTGGCCTTGAGGTAGCGATAATTGTGTAAGATCTCTGATGCTATTTTCAGTAGGCGCTTTGTAGATCCTCTGAGAGTGGAGAAATCCACTTGTGCTGGAGACGACTCCGTTGGTAAAGGCCGCATCTTCAGCCCAAAACAACTCTCTAGCAGTTCGGGCGAAATGGCAATGACGTGTTCACAGGCTAACCAGACCTCATCATCGAACACTGCGCCAGAAAACACGCTTTGCGGCCGCCGTTCGACACATTCGTGGGTGTCTCCGTAGAGGATCTGTGCCAGCGAAGGAGCCGAGTCGAACTCGATGATTAGTCCATGCAAGCAGTGAGAGAATCGCGTGACACCAAGCACCATGCTGGCATTGGGTACGCGCAGAGAGAGTAACGTCCTGACGTAGTGTAGCCATTTGGCATGGTCAAGGAGGGTGCCAAGATATAGGCGAACTACCACGCGCGTGCCATTCCACGTTGCCAGGTAGGTGTTCTTTTGACAGCTCCAGGCACAGTTACACGTCCGAGTTGGTCCATGGAATTCGATCTGTTCAGGGGGCACGAAATAAGTGGCGAGGTCTCGGTATTCCAAAGGAATCCACGGTCTCGAATGAGTAGTATGGGCCTGTAGGTCGGATGTAGACATGTAGTGACGTTTTAAGGCGGGAAGAAGTTCTGGTGCGTTCAAGTCGAGGGTGTCGACAACTGAACCTAGTTCTGAATACCCACTAACCTTCAAAAGAACGCCCAGTGAAGGGTCCGGTAAAGCATCAGTAGATACGGTCGTGGCCGTAGAGGGCATATCTACGCGTTCCTCATCCGTTACAGAGGAGGGAGTACCTAGCTCCGGCAAGGCGACTAAGTTAGAGGACTTCAATTGGCCCTCCAGGTCGAAGATGTCCCGCCAAGACGTACGAGTTGATGGTTCGTAGCGTTGGAGACGAGTCCTACGACCGAAGCTCCATTCACCGGCCCGTTGGGAGCGATAGGCTCTACCCGCGCCAATCAGTCCTCGGAAGTAAAAGCAGCCCTCTCCATGACGCATGTCGTTGAGCCAGTTCCCTTCGTAAACAGTTAAAGCATCCACGAATGTGCCCTTACCAGACCGGCGGCCCCCTAACAGGGCCCCGATATAGATGCTGCCGTCTGGGTAGAGTAGGACCCCATTGCCATCATGGGGTTTGTCGGATGCTGTTGCACCGAGATAGAGAAGGCCCGTTGTAGTTTTGCTCGCGAGCACTGCGATGGAGAGCGTCCGAAAGCAGCCAGCAGGCCCTCTGTGAAGCTGTCGTGACTTTTCCGGTAACCTACATCCACACTGACAGACTGCCAGAGCTCCATTACGATAGAATCACGAATTTTAGGCTAATTAGACCCAGGACGCATCTACAACTGCAAACGTTTCTCACTCGTCCGCCTTTTTCCTCTGTTACTATGGTGTCCTCCTTTATTATGGGTGCAAATTCAACAGAAAATGCTTGATCAACACGTGGTTTCAATCATACTTATCAGTGCATCTTGAATCCTTCATTGTTCTGTGAAATTTTGCTCTACCCTACAATCTGCAGAGCGACACTTGAGACGTAGACTACATCAGTTGTGCATCAGTGGATTCTAGATTTGCAGATGAGACAGGCAAAATCCCCCTCGGAACACCAACACAAACGGGAAGTACTTCGCGACGATCTCACTCGCAACTTCCTTCCCCGCGAATTCCGAGATGATACTCTGAAGCCGTTCCCACCACTGTTGGCAGCCAGACCTGGTGAAGCTTACGTTGGCCTCTCCCTCCTGCAGTTCGGGTCCCAGCTGACAAATCCATCCATCTTCCTGCAGTGAGGAGGGGTGAAGTCTGGCGTCAGTGAGACACTGATACATGACACGATTGAAGTCACGATCTTTAGGCCAGAGGAACTGAACACAGTAGGTCCCATCATCTGTGAGAGGGAAGCATGCCAAGGGAAGCAAATCCAACGGGAATAGGCGCTCGACATCCAGATGCAATGATCTGGGAACGTGCTCCTCAAGCCATGGCAGTCCAATATCTCTTACGGGATCGGCCCAGTAGGCTTTCAACATTCCCACGAAGCTCTCCACGGTGCGAACGCCGCCCCAGGACTCAAGGCGTTTTACAGGCGTTGCCAGCAAAGCTTCACCCCTAGAGTAAGGCCACATCAGGTCTGCGATCTCAATTGACCCACAAGCCCGGAAGTCATCTACGTCAGCCGGTGAAGGGAGCACGCCACCAGCCACCAGGTTGTTGCAGACCTCCATCACCGAGTGATTCAGGTTCATGGTATACAGATGGAGGCCTGGAGTGACGTCAGGGCCCAAGGCAGCCAGAGCAGCGGACAGGGCCGTTGCCGTCGTGATGCCCAACTCAACTACCTTCTTGGTGTCCTCCTTAACCTCCTTGAGGGCAGTGAGGAGCTCTTTAGGCACAGTGGTGGTCGGACACATCGACGTGAGCCGATCGAAACTATCATGGCTGACGATCGGCATGATTCCAGGGATGATTGGCACCTTAACTCCTATCGCGCGCATCTCATCGACAAAACTCCTGTAAGCCTCAGCATCGAAAAACATCTGCGTCATGATGAGGTCCGCGCCGCATTCGACTTTCTCTCGAAGGCGCTCGTAACACTGGGTCTTCGTGGCCGATTCAGGATGACGCTCTGGATATCCGGCCACCGAGACGCAGAACCAATCTCCATGACGCTCTCTAATCAGCTTCACAAGGTCTGAGGCGTACATCATCGCCCCTTCCGGCTCGTTCTGGCTCGCATCACCTCGGAGTGCCAAGATGTTCCTAATGCCTCTGGAGCGACACTCGTCCAACAGTTGACCAACCTCCTCCGCGGAGCTGCTCGTGCAGGTCAGATGCAAGATCGGAGTTACCTTGTAGTGGTCCAACAGCACAGAACACAGAGCGAGGCTGTTCTTAGAGGTGGATCCTCCAGCACCCCAAGTTACATTTGCGAAAAGAGGGTTGACACCCCTGATAAGCGATCCCAGACGGTGAACGAGGTTGACAAACCCAGAGTCACTCTTAGGTGGGAAAAACTCCAAACTGACGAAGGGCTTTTGGAACTGCTTCCTGTGGGCCTGGATCAAATCGTCCACTCTAACAGAGAGTGGCGCGGGAACTGTGTCATGGTACGTAACCATTTTTGTTATTTATGCCGCTTTTGCTGTTGGAGCGAAGATTAATGATTGTTTGTGGTGGACGCTTGGGTGGCTGATCTTTCGCAGTCAATAATGACTGTCGGCCCACACACAACGATACGGCGTCAGAAGCGCATCCAGTATACGGCACGTAGCTCAATACCACACTCTTGCCGTAGAGCCAATTGCCATTTTCCGATGAGCTCTCCAGTGATACCCGTAGTGAGCGCTTTGATTGAGGCGGTACTGGCACCGATATGTCTTAACTTGGAGTCGTCAAGGACCACTGGAGCGTTGGAGTGGCAGGGGCTGGAGTTGGATCCATTACTGCTTTCAAAGGGCCACTTCGGAGAACCATTACCGTTCAATATTGTCGTTGGTTCGATCGGTTTACTAAGCATCAGCATACCATGGTCAGCGATCATTACCATGCCAGCCAACAGCGTGTCGTTGACGCTGCGAGACGTCTACATTGTTCTGGAACCCAACTTCGACTGGGAACCGCAGACTTTGGTGGAAACTGAGCTGGCGTTGAGGTCGGCGGCAGTCAACAGGCTAGTGCAATCGCTCCTGGAACAGGTGGAAGCTGCGCCAGCAGAGGAGGCCCAGACGTTTTCCTGGCGAGATTTGCGGTCTTCCTTCACAAAAAGCATCATGAGTCAGATTTTCTCCTCGCTCAAGGTCGACGTTACGAATATCCACATTCGTCTAGACTGGCCCCGTACAGGAACTACCGGTTTCTCAGTGGGGGTGTCGATGCCTATTGCCTCGTTACAGACGCCTAGGTTACCGGATCAAAGTGGGTCTACCAAGGAGTTCCAGTGCTTCTTGGGAGTGTACGTGGAGACTGCTTCCCAAAACTCCCGTCGGGTAACGATATCTCGAGAGGACTACCATGACGTTCTAAGAGACCGTAGTAGTCGACTACTGGAGGACTTCCACGACGGAGGACGTTCCGGAGCCAACGAATCTCACATCCTAAAACCCCTGATGATCAAGGGCATGCTATTCTCCCCCTGTTTGAAGACTAGTGCCGAGATAGGCCTATACTGCGAGCTGCCGGATGTTGAGTTATGCTTGTATCCTTCCACGGTGCAGCAGGCCTCACTCGTCACTTCCTTTGTTCAGAACTTTCGGGAGTTCAAGAAAACCCATACCTACTATAAGCCACTTCTAAAAGCTGCGCTGCCACCTCCGAAACAAAGGCCTACGCTAGCTCCATTTCTTTGGTGGAAATGGGCGGTGGAAGCAATAAAGCACCTGAAACAGGCGGAGAACATGCTGCTCAACTGGACATCCCCTCCCGCCGTTACGCTTCTCAGGCGTCACGCTGAGTATGTGGCAGCGGCTCATACCTTGTTCATCAGCCAGAAGCTCGAACGCCTGGCCAAAAAATGTGAGTGGTTTCGTGGATTCTGACCTAGTCATTCATCGCGATGCTCCCAGCTCAGGGTCCAACTCCAATCAGGTTTCCGTGTTGCGGGAACGATTGCAGGGATGGGATCAAGATTTAACGTTGCCTTTGGAGGTCCTTCTCATATGGAGAAGGCAGGCTGCTGCGGACAAAACGCTAAACATCAACGACCTTCAACGTCTTCGTCTTTTGTGGAGTCGCGACGCTGCCATCGACGAACTCCGAACACTTGTGAAACGTGTGCAAACCGACTTCTCGCAACTCACATCAGCCTTGAAGTCTTCAGCCACCTACCTCTCTCCTTCCACTGCAAGGGACAACTGGAAAGCTCTACGTGGGGCGGGCGGCAACGTCAGTAGGACGTTGGGCAGATGGTTGCTTGGGGACTTGAAGGAGGAATCAGAGGAAGTGAGCCAGGAGCCGGAGGAGGTTCCAGATCACCCATTCTTCCTCTCCTTCAGTCTGGCAACAGTGCGCTTGTCGCTCGGAGTCCCCGCAGCGGACTCTGGAAGAGCTGAGTTCGAGGATGGCAAGCTCAACACGACCCAAACACACCTGTTGGTGTCCCTCTCACATGCTGACTTGCATCTCTCAATCCGCAGGCCGCCCGAGTCCAGAGAAGCCTACAGTCGAGTCTCGCTTCTCTCCGTGGGAAAAGCCTATATCGGGCCTCCTTCGAAGGGCCAGAGGTCTATTGTTGATGTGTTTGCCAGGGGTTGCTTCCTCCTGTCTGATGTAGAGCTGGCCAAGATAGAAACGTTGGACCTTACAGGGGACCTAGTCTACGTCAAGGACGCCATCATCGCGAACTCCATGGCGCAATTCGGACTTCGAGAATCGCCATCAGTGTCAGCGACTGGTCAGGCCAACGACGTCGTCGACTACCGACCCTTTCTGACAGTGGAAGAAGACAAAGAGCGCATCAGAGCGTCCCTAGGTCACATCGTCTGCCACATCAACCCGTACATAATGGGACGTCTTGCCCCTTTCCTATCCGCTGCCAAGACTGCGCAATTCACATGCGATCACTGGACTCACCTGCATCCACTGTTTCCCACATCGCCTCCTACAGCGCCTCCAAAGGCGGCTTCAGGGGAGGAGTTCCGAGTGGAGATCCTATCGCCCACTCTGACGTGGGTGGTGTCGTCACCTGTGTTGGCTTCTCTTCATGGGCGGGGCGGGGTTACTGTGCCGTCACGGCCTCTTGGAAGTGAGTTCTTGTCCCGGTGTCTGTCCCCGAGGATGACCTCAGCTTGCACGTCTGGTCATGCCCGAGAGGTAGATCTCACTGTCAACTTCCTGCAGGCTAGAGCTGTCACCACGAACTTTAGAGTGGCGGAGGTGTCAGTGAGAACTCACCTCCATGTTTGGAGTTTTCTTGTGGACTACTTAACTCGCCTGGGATTCGAGGGTGATGAATCTGTTCAAGATGATCCTGGATTCTGGGCAGACCTAAACCACGTCCTGTCCTTGTTCCACAGGTATCCAGCCTTCTGTAGGATTTCTCTGCAAGCCCATCATACTATCTCCACCCCCGAAGCCGCAGACAAAGCAGGATCTACGAGTTTCAGCATCGACAACACTCAATTGAGCCGAGCGTCGTCTGTCATATCGCTGATGGAGCCCTCCCCAGGCCAGGTACTCACGAACTCATTAAAGTCCTTAGGAGACACCTCCCCTGAAAGGGACTCTCACAAGATTGCAGCCGCTGAAGCCCTCGAGCGTTTCGAAGTCGAAATCGACAAGGATCTTAAGGACAGCAACCTCAACGACGACCCTCTCGTCGATCTCCAGTCCGAGGTGCTCACGGCGACTGGCGTCTCTGTGGACTTCGACTACCTGGTAAACTGCCCTTTGGATGAACTGAACTACAATGTATGGTGTAGCGTTGATAGTATCCGACTGATAGCGAGCTTCCCGTCCGTCAGAACTGTCTACTCTCTGTGGACTGCCTGGAGTCGTGTCCTCCGTCGACCTCACTGGCCCGGATTTCTCGACAGCTATCTCCTACGTTTCCGGGCTGCTTCGTTCACTGACAGCCTGATCGTGGATCAGGAAAGTTTTCTGCTGCAGTACTTTTCCCCTCTTCTGAATCCGGCACACGATGTTCTCGACATTTTAGAATCCGTGGACGTCTACAGTGCTTTGGCTTGTGCTCCCGTAACTGCCCTCATCCCCATGACCCCGACCCCTCCCCTGTGCCAGTTCTCTGGTCACCTGGAGCGGATCGTGAGGGTGCCCCAGGACCTCGTTCTTGCAATGAACGCGCTTGACCTCGAGAGCATCCTGATGGCTGACGTCGTGCAATCTGCCTTTGGCGACCATGTGGACTTCCCTTTGCTGGATCACAGCTTCCAGTTTCATGTACATCGACGAGGAGTCTCCGCCGCTAAAGTTGGCGTCCTGCTCAACTCCTTATGGCTCTGCAGACAGAGCGCCGAGCCGTTGCTGGTAATTCAGCCTTCGTCCGTCCTCGCTCTCTCGGCCAGTGCTCTTGTCATCTCTGCGGAGGTAGTGTTCAACCCCAACCTTGTCGATCTCAACCCCATACTGTTCACTGAACCTGAAGCTGGAACTTCATCGCCTCCTGCGGGCAATTGGATTTCTGTCCAGTTCGGCGAAGAAACGCGGGTTCTGTCAAATCCAACAGGTCCCTTCAAGTATAGTCCTGGAGATGCATTCCTCTTTCTGATCCACACTGCGGCAGCGTCACCGATTCTGACTCCTACACGGCCACGTTCGGACGAGTGCTTCATGGAGGCGTTCAACCAAACAAGGTCGCATGTCCGGTCCCCCTCTGAGGAGATGCTCGGCACTCTACGAATTGCAAACTGTCTAGTTCCTCTGGAACTTCGTCAAAGGCATTATCAACCGAAGAACTTCGTTGTTGTGCCGAGGAATGCGGCGACATGGAGTTGGGGTGCTCATCTGCGGTTTGAACTCGCGAATCTCGAGGCTATAGCAGCGTCAGCTCCTTCCAAACCTGGGCTTCGGCTAGTGATCCAAAATCTGAAGGGAGATGTAGTAGACAGGCCTGGGGGATGTGGGAAGGGCCTCGTCACTGTCGCCGATGTGGACCTGTATGACATCTCTCAGAAGCAACTTCTGATCCTAACCAAAGGCGCGCCTCGAAAACGCCACAAGGGTTCCACTAGGAGGCAGACAGACTACTGGACCCTTCTAGAGGAGCGACTGCTTGTGGCATCAGACTTTTGCACATGTTCGATAGACATGCAGTCTCGAGAAGTGGTTCTCCTTATCAAACCAACGTTGATCCGGCTGTGTCCTGAGGTGGTTCAAAGCGTCTCAGTCCTACTCGGCTCCTTTCAGGTATTGCTGGACCAAATAAGCGACAATGAAGCCCCCTGGGTGTCGCCGGTCGTTGAGCCAGAAGTGCGACACGTAATCCATTCCCGCGTCACGAGCGGATCTCCAAGTGAATTTGCCAGCAGATTGCTTATTGGTGGCTTCCATATCCGTTTGCTCCAGTCCCATACTGAAACTGTGATTGTGTCGATTGACATTCGGTCAATAAGGATGTGTAAGTATCCTGGAAGAGCCTCTCTGGAGGTGAAGTCGGTCTCTCTGTCGCTGGCCACGCAGCATGAGGCTGGCAGGGCTCCATTGGGCGCTTCAAGTGAAGCGTTTTTCGCTATTGATTATGCTTGGCGGTCTGAACGGCTTACCAAACTATCAGCTGACCTTCGAGAGTCCTCTCCACTTGACTGTGAGCTACGGGTGTCGAGCAGCCACTCCTCCTTCGAATGGCGAACGGCAGAGATTCTCTTGGTTCATGACTTCATCAGAGACATTCAATCTGCTGTGGAGCCACTGATGAAGGTCACCAGTGCGGTGAGTGGCGACAAGGTGCGATTTTGGCGTGGGGTGGTGAAGGCCGCTGAACACGGTCGACTCGTGGAGGACATGGCGTCGTTAACTTCGCTCTGGCTGACGGACGAGGAGCCTAAAGGCTGGGGGAGCAGAGATTTCTCCGCCTCTATACTTCGTGGAAACAGTCGAAGTCGGAACGATCTCGAGGAACCATTTCTTGGCCGACCGGTCAAGACAGAGAAGACAGAAAAGCGGAGAAAACCGGTGCTATGGTTGGATGTTCATGTACGTCTTCCCCAAGTCCTCATGGTGGATCCTGTTTCCGCGGTACCCATGATTTTCGACTTGGGCACTCTGGTCGTTGACACCACGGTGCTGACTACGGCCTCTCCGACAGCGGTGTGGTCCGTTGGCTTCCAAGGGTTCCAGCTGTATGGGCAACGTGCTGCTGGCAGAAATGGTGCCCGGATGAAGCTTTCCTCCCCGTTAATCTGCGACTGTGTCTGCCAACAGGCGCTCCTCACATCTCACGATGACCATCTCCTTCGGCCCCCAGAGCTTACCACGCAGTTATCGCGGCATAGAGAGGCTGTCGGAGTGTTCGTAAAGTTCAAAGTGAAGCCGTGGGAGCTGACTCTACATCCTGGCGTGTTTCTGTACCTGTCTAGGAATTACCGAGCCACTTGTGATGTGCCTAGGACGCCGCAGCTAGACTCCCTACTGCTCCAAACCGACGTCACGTCTCAGGTTGCTGTGTCCCCATCCATCGCCACTGCCTTTGAGCCTACAAATGTCTCCTGGACATTGCGGGAGATCGCCTCTTCGAAAGGTGACTCCTGGAGCTTTTGTGGCGACATTGATGGGTTGGAGATATCAGTAGTGGACTCGAGCAATGAGATTGTCTTCAAAAGTGAGACACGCGACATCAAATGCGTCATGAGTCGTGACTGGCTACGAGTGCGGGTTCAGTACGCCGTGGTCGTCGAAGGCGTGTCATCTGACACTATGAGACCCATTTTCAGGTGTGTCAAGGAATCTGATGAGCTGCCAGACATCCTCTTCACGACTGAGCCCGTAGTGCAGGCCAACCGCCACCTGTCGTACGTTCTGACCTCGGCCAAGCAGTCCCGCTTAGTTCTACAGGAGCCCTGGGTATGCCTCCATCCAAAGGTAGTCGCTTGCGCAAAGCTCCTCCTCTACCAGAATGTTCAGCAGATCGTCGATCCGATCGGAACCAAAGAAGCTGTAGACTTACCATTGATGTGGTCAAGCGCCCTTCGGCTACTACCCGCGGAGGCCAATGTTAGCACGGCACTCTCAACGCCGTTCCTGAAAAGCGTTGACTTGAACCTCAACATGTTGAGGAAGCACTTCAGGGAGCTGGTGATGAGCGACGCCTACGCAGCTCCCCTTCCTGACGATATGCCTCTTGAGCTCATTTCTCTGGAGGCCATCCTCAAGCTGTTGAAGTGTCCCTTGGCCGTGTCGCTGGACTCCTCAACTCGGGTTCACGTCGTCAAACATTCATTCGAGTTCCACGTTACCAAATGCGACCTCCGATTGAGCATTCCAGGCGCTGACGACGAGGAATCCGGGGTGTACATGTACCATTTCTCCGCAGACGTCATCGCCTCCCGCACAACTGCCACAGTCCGTACGGTGATCGCATCTGACATTGAGGACGCGGTGCTTTCAGGGCATATTGATTGTGGAGTGAACATGAAGGTTAAGGTGGACAGTGGACAGGCGCAATTCTGCCCTGCGTCGGCACCTAGTCGTAATGTGATGGGTGACTTTAGCCTTGACTTGGCCGTTTCACAAGGCCACATGCTAACTCAGAAGCTGTTGGCTTACCTGTCGGAGGAGGCGGATGTCTGCTTGGTCACCGCTGGGCCCGAGCTGAAGACGATGACGCAATTTCTAGACGACAACGTGAGTCAAAGGGCACCTCTCAACTGCAGTGTGTCCTCCCGTTCTTTTCTCTTCAAGGGTCCTTATCTGATGTCATGTTCACCGTCACCGATGCCGACATCGTCCGAGCTACACAGGCGGTGTTTTGGATTGAGGGAAGTCAGCCTGATAGGTTCTCGAGGTCTATCCATCATCGACCAGTCCTACAAGCTACTTCCCAGATTTATGGCCATGTCCTACCTGTTACCAATGAGCAGTCTACATTGACGACAGCGTTCCACTTTCCATCGTGTTGTTACAACAATGAGCGAGTCCTCAGCGTTGGAAACGACAAGGCACTGTTGACAGGGGTGAGGGTCAGGCCCGCTCCCTCAAGACGAACGTTAACTCACATTCAACTTAACGCAGGCTCGGCACATTTGATGTACTACAGGCAGGAGCGAACGGCGAATCCTCTCCTCCGGATCAAATCTGAGTCTTCGAGTTTTGCTTGTCGAACTGACGTCTCAGATGGGCAACCAGGTACAACAAGATCCTGTGAGACTTTAAGGTAGCTGTCACGCAGTCGTTGATCTGGACGCCACTGTCGCTTCTTACGACGCGGAAACAGGACGGTGGTCTACTCTCGTTTCGCCTATCGACGTATCCTTCTCGGTCCGTAATTCTGAGCACTACGCCTGCGTTTTCCGAAGCCACGCCCACGTCCAGCTCTCGAATTCCACCCTTCGAGCTGTACTCTTCCACTTCGATGAGATGAGATCTGCCTATCGCGAGGCCTCGGACCGATCTCGACTGGCGCGTCATGAGTTTGACAGGGTTTACCGTCGGCGGTTCTCTCGAGTTACGGACAGATCCAAGCGGCTTAGAGCCGCTCCAGCGTCCATGACTCGAATCCGTTCGAGTCTCGTGGCCCTAGAGCGTCTAGCAGCTGCGTGGAACCAGCAACCGAATGAGTCTATGGTCGAGGTGGACTCCGCAGACGTCGTCGTGATCGTCACCAACAGGTCTTCTGGTGCAGTTTATATCCGATTGCGGCAACAACAGTCAAGAGTGGCTGATTGGTTCTACCTGCGACCGTTTGCTCATGTTGGCCTAACCCACACGGTCGTTGCAAAATGTGAGCTGGTTTTGGGTTTCAATATCAGATCTCCTAACGAAGGTGGACTTTGTTGAGTTCCACTCCGATGCCGCGTGCCTCACCTCAAATCCCTGCACACTACGTATGCCAGGAAATCCACACCCAAAACTCGGCGACATTCGACATTGCATACGAAATGTCGTGAGGAATGTTGATCTCACAGCTCCTTTGAACCTCACTCCATTGGGCGCAGCCCACACGAGTGTGGCCCCTCCTGCAAAACCGTCCTCTCGGAAGGTCTGGGATTGCTGCGCTCCCTACTGTGACACCAGCTCGGAGTTCGTTGCACCCCAGAGTTTCGTTACGCTTGAGGGGATGGTGCTTGGACGTTACGCGAGCCGAGTGCGACAGCCTCTCTTCTTCAAGCTATCATCGCCAGTTATCATTCGGAATCACACCGACCTTGCGTTGTCTTTGATAGCCGGATCCTTTAGTCTTGAATTGGTTCCCGGCAGCGAAATCGACCTTCCCTCCAGCCTGACGGCCTTCACGCTTCTCCACAACGCTTGCGAGTCGCTTCCAATCCAAATTCCTGCCGTGGCAGACCCTCTGAATCCGAAATCCTATAGCCGGTCCGAGCATATCACTGTGGCCATGTCCAATCTGGCCGTATCTGTTATCATCTCTCGTTTGGCGCGTCGAACGCGATTCCAAAGCGTCGCCACTGTTCATACAACTCTGATCGTCTGCTCGCCGATAACCTTACGAAATTGTCTTCCCGTGGCTCTTGAGATCTCCGTGGCCAACGATGAGGCTGTATCTACTTCACACCCACTGAAGATGTCTCCTCTCTCCACCAAGTGCACATATGGGGTGGTAGCTGATGGAGCTGTGTACGCAAGAGTGAAGATGGTCGGAACAGAATGGTCTGATGCCTTTCTACTCTCCACTGGAATATGTACAGGGAAGGATGGTGCCTGTGAGCTACGCCAATTCAATTCGGTCGTTGGTAACATATCCGGCACGACAAATCGTATCTCGCTGCTCTTCAACACGGCAACTAACCTTGCGAGACCTACAACCCTTCAAGAGAGCTTCAGCCTCAACGAACTTCCAGTCTTTTCGCCTCTCTGCACTGCAGTTTTTGCTCCGATGTGGCTGCTTCTCCGAGCTCCAATGCAAGTCAGCTTTTCTGTTGGGGATTTCATCCCTTTGACCGGCGAGTGCGGGACTAGTGTCGTTCCATTTCTTGTTGGGCCGTCGGAAGAGGAGCTCTTCGTAGGAACTTTAGGTCAACCGGCTGATGAGAGTACTGCGGCCCAGAGCGAATTTCGGGTATCCAATTTTTGCTGCGCTGCGGAAGAGCTTCCACCGGTCGTACCACCGTTAACACCCGAGGATTCTCCAGGTTCGACGGATTGGCTTATCCAACCATTCCAGATGCGTTTCAGTCCTCGGTTTTTGGAATTCTCTGGAAAACAGGAGATGGACCACTTGGTGTGGACTTCGCTCGGCTCCGTGAACAGTCTTCTTGCAGCTGAAGGAGTCCTCTACCTACACCTGGACGGTGTGGATCTGGTCTGGTCCAAGGAGCTGGTCTGGCGTTTCAATGAAGAAGAGACTCACTGGATCAACACTCTCCTCAAGCGCAACTCTCCCTCATCCCCATCAAATTTAACGCATGTCTCCGCGGAACCCGGCTGTGTTAGTTGGGCGTCCTCACCTAACGATCCGTGGATGCTGGCCGGGAATTGGAGGCGGCCCCCAGCCCTGATTCCGCCCTATCCCGAGAAACATAATGATGACCTTCCAATGGCCGGACCGGTTTCCCATCACGCATCCACAATGTCGACTCCGGAGGCGCATGTCGTAGAGGTGTTCCCCCGGTTCTACATCTCTAACAGATCGAACGCTGGTGTCGAGCTGGTCGTCTTGCGAGGCCGGAATTTGGATATCCCCACCCACATATCGACAGACACGTTGGCTCCGTCCGAATCAAAGGTCCTCCGGGTGCCTTCTACACGGACATACTCTGTGCTGCCTGAGCAGGAACTTCTCTGTTCAGATTGCATTCCTATGCTCTTCCTTCGGCACGAACCTCAAACGGCGAGAATCGCAACGAAGATGGATCAGCCACTCTCACAAAGGACTCTCGACTCTTCAAGTGATGAGGCGTGGTCGTCGACATCTGGAGTAACAGCTGCCCCGACGGTGGATGTGGGCCCCCCGGTTGTCTGGACGGATCCCATCCCCTTCTCCTGTTACACGGAACCACTCCTAAGATCTAATGGAACGTGTTCAGTGTGCGGAAAATCGGTGGAGGCAGCCGGTTCTCCAGCTAAAAGCCTTCTCGCATCTCAGGTTTGGCCAGACAAGGGCACTGAAGGGTCATCTCCCTTCCCGGTTTGGCAGGCGGTGATACGCTCGCTGCTCTCCACCTTGGCTTCTGATGGGAGAAGGCTGGTACGTCGGTGGATTCGGCCCGTGGTGAATGCTCGTGGACATATCCTGACTCATCTGGCTGTCGTGCAGTCCACTCACCCCAGCACTCACATTCATCACTTCGATATCCTGAACCTCGACCATCCACATGTCATCCTTGAAAACCACCTCTCCAACCACTCCGTGGGAGTTAAGATTTGCCTGCCACCGGGGCCTTGGAAGGCCCGTCAGATGTCGGTTTCAGTTCCTCCGGCGTCATCGAGACCCTTGTGGTTGACTTCAGAGGCGCTTCTAGCATTGGCCACTGCAGGTGCGAAGACTGAGAAACCAGCCACCTTCAAGTGTTTCAGTCGCACGGCTGCCCCCACTCCCGCCCCTGCAGTTGTCTATGTTCGAGTAGAACCAGACGGCCGTTGGCATGAATTCACGGCCGGCGGGTTGGCGGGCTTCTCTAGATTCCTGAACAAAGATACCACGCATAACGTCTTTGGCCAACGGCTCCAGACGCACTCGCTGGTACTCTATTATTCCACCCCGACGGTAGGACTGAAGAGAACACAACTCACGGAGATAGATTTCGGTTTTCGGGAAAAGCAAACGTCAAAACTCGTTCTCGACGTCGTGTCGCGAAAGATTACCTTGGGCCTCTTCTCTAAGGACATGCCTCTGATTTCAATCCAGCTTGACAATGTAAGGTGCAGGCTGCTGACAATGCCGCCCAGAGAACCCCAGTTCTCTGAGGGGTGGTTCACTCGGAACCGCTTCAAGGTTGACTTGGCCGTGAGGAGCTTCCAAACTGATCTCCACTCTTCCCTTCAAGAGGAATGCACACCAATAATAGCTTGTGACTCGGCTGGCACCTCCCAGCATGTTCTTGCGATTAGCTTAACTGGCAGGTACATTGATGATCTAGGTCAGTTTTTCCAGCACTCCGACTTCCCAGCTATGCCAGAGTTGATGCTGGTGTCCGGGTGGGTCATCGACCGAGCCTCCACGTCGATCGCCAGGCTGAAGGTAGCCTTGCCTCTCTGTGCAGTTGTGCCTCGGCTTCTGGAGTTCGCGGAGAATTTGCCAGCCGTTAAACTGGTGTCAGAACCAAGGGGTGCACGGCTGATTGAGATTCCAGACCTCAATACCCCCACCGTCCATCCAGACACAGTCGTTGTCATCGAGTCCTCAATCGGACAAATAAATTGCTTACTGACGGTGGATTGCGCCAATCTCAACACCGTCCTCCTACCCCTTTTAGCACACTTCGAGGCCTCCACTGCAGAACAAGAAGCTGCGCGTCTTGTTCAACGGCTGTTACTCTCCCTCATCTCAACCCAATCACCCGTTCGACTCACAGCCAAGACCACCCAACAACTCCTCTCCCGCAGCTGTCCTGCAGAGCTGAAGACCTACCTCTCGAACAGACGAAGGCACCTTCGCTTCCAGCGATGGTCTGCTGGGCTGGAAAGTGGGTTCGTGGGGTGGTTGTGTCAAGCCTTAACTGTTCGTGACGCTCACCTAAGTATGCCGGCGAAATCCTCCTCTGAACCTGCCGTTTTCGAAATGGTGTCCTTCCTCAACGCTTACTTTGCGAAGGCCCGCCTACGGTTAGCGTTGGCAATTTGCATGAAGATGGATATGTGTCCTCTTCCTAGGTGCTACCCAACCAAATCCAAACCCAAATCCCAGGACGCAACGGTTGATGACCGAAGCGAAGCTGTCCGCTTCTCAGATACAGATGAACACGACCTTATTTGTGACATCAAACGAGAAATGGGGATGCTAAGCGAGTAGCCGACTCTAAAGTGACCAAGATGCACTCTAAAGTGACCTAGATGCACTCTAAAGTGACCTAGATGCACTCTAAAGTGACCAAGCTTCCATGATTCCGGATTGTTTTCTATGTTCTCTTAGAAGTGCACACAATAAGAAGCTTCTTGTAGCCGTCTACACCGCCCACTTGCGGACTTTGATAAAACTCTGCAGACGGTCTCTGGACCTCGGTGCTGGCTCTACTGCGGGCTTCTTCGAAGCCTCACGGCGTTTCTGAGTAATGGCGGCCTCCAGCTCCCGCATTCCTTCCTCGTTCAGTGTTGCTGGCGGCGCAGCTGTCACCGGCACCTCCAGCCCAGACAGCATGTTGGTGACTGCTGACTTGACCTCTTTGATGTACTCTAGGTATTCGCGCTGCTCCTTCTTCTCATGTTCCCATTGATTGACATGAGATGTAAGGTGGAATCGGCCCGAAGAAGGCACCTCGAGCTCAGTGAAGGTCGACATGTTCATGATGTTCTCGTACAGCTTTAGAATGCTGGCAGCCTGACTTCGATCTGTGGACAGGCTGCGTGATGCTTCTGCGATCCAGGCAGAGAGGCGCCTGACAGTAGCCGTCTCTTCCTTCTGGATGCCCTTCATTTCTGCCCTTGCCGATTCGACTTTCAGTGTCAGCCTGCTGATGTCATCGGCAAGGTCGAATTCTTCCTGTTGCTTTCGTTGATCAAGAGCATAGCATTGCGCTCTTAGAGCATCGTGTTGATTTGTGAGAGCTGCGATTCGAATGTTTGCTTCCCCAATCGCTTTAAGAACCTGGCCAACCTCGTTTGCTTGCGAAAAGCTCTGGATCCGGTAGGAATGGTGGTTGCCTATTGAATGGAGCAACATTTCAGACTTCCAAGGTGATTCGTCCATCTCAGGCAGCTCAATGTTGACAGCTACCTTCAATGCCTCGTCGGCTGGCTTAAGACACTCTTCCAACATCGTATCCCACTCTGCCAAGCAACTACACTGGTCTGTGACCTTCTCTTGTTTGGTGGTTTCCACCAACAAGGTCAGCTCTCGTTCAAAGCTGCAGAAATCATTCATCACTTTCGCACATTTGGACTTCACGACGTCGGTGATTGACTGCAAAACCTTTCCACGCTCGTCCTGGAATTCACTGACGCGCCATCGTGTATCCAGAGATCTGACGAGGGTGTCGACATTAGAACTGGTGAGAGCGACTGCTTGTTGAAGGCGTTCCATTTCGGAATTGTTTTTTGCGGCCTCATCGGCACTTCAGTTTTCCAACTGAATGCAGCTGAAAACTCCTCATTTTCCGGATGACGCACAAATTCTACCAGCGCAAACAGGGACATGCAGCTCAGTACGTGACCCGACAGCAGGCTCTCAGACGGCTAGGCATGAGCTTGCCAGAGTTCCGACGTCTGTGTATTCTCAAGGGAATCCATCCTAGGGAACCAAAACGCACATCGAAAGGGCGGCAGCAAACCTACTACCACAAGAAGGATATCGCGTTTCTGGCGCGAGAACCCCTTATCCATACATTTGAGGAGATCAGAGTTCTGGATAAGAAGAAGCAGAAGCATATCAACCGAAAGGAGCCATCCTCGGCCATGGCGTTGGAGGAACGCAAGCCAATATACGCTCTACACCGGCTTGTAAAGGAGCGGTATCCCAGTCTCGCCTCAGCGCTGCAGGACCTTGACGACTGCTTGTCATTCGTAGCACTGTTTGCATCTTTGCAGGCCATGGATGATATGTACACTGAGTTGACGGCTGATATCGTCACCGACTGCCAACGTCTGATGAATGAGTGGAACTTCTTCATCGCTGCGCAGTCATGCGTGAGGAAAGTTTTTGCAACTATCAAGGGTACCTACTTCCAAGTCGAAGTTGACGGACAGACGATAACATGGCTGGTTCCCTTCGAATTTCCTCAGCACATTCCGGGTGATATCGATTTCAAAGTCCTAACGACTTTCTCTGAGTTCTACAGGAGCATGCTCCGACTTACAATGTTCAAGCTGTACACGGATGCTGGGTTAGCCTTTCCCCCTTCCTCTGAGTCTCTTGTAGCGTTGGAGAAGGGCGATAGACCACTGCGTAACGGAGATCAGAACGCCGATGAGGATCAGGATGACGAGGACCAGGAGATGAGAAATCTCGAAGCTGACATTGCTGAGAAGGTTAAGGAGGACAAAAAGCTTACGGAGCTCTTTAAGGGCTGCGTCTTTTTCCTGGGCCGTGAAGTTCCTCGGAAGGTGCTCTCTGTTGTACTTGTTGCCTGTGGCGCCGATGTCGTTGGCGTGCAAAGCTCTATGGCTTCCTCTTGCGAGGGGCAGTTGAACGCAGACAATCCCTCTATCACCCATCACGTTGTGGACAAGCCCCCACATTTGGTCCCTCAAATGACCGCCGGCATCGCTAGGGATTTCGTCCAGCCGCAGTGGATTTTGGATTCGGTGAACAACCGCCTTATGCTCCCGGTTCTCGATTATGTTCCGGGTGCACCTTGCCCGCCACATCTGTCTCCCTTCGTCGACGACGAGGTTATCGGGTATCTCAGTGACAGGCGCAAGATTCTGGACGAGCTTATTGAGGAGTACGACAAAAAGGAAAAGCTCACTAAGAAGCTAGAAGGTGTCAAGGACGACGAGGTATCGGAATCCGAAGACTTCAATCCGGAGGAGGAATCCGACGATGCTGGTATGGACGTAACAAAGCCAAAAGAAAAGGTCCAAGAAACTGACGAGGAAGGCAGTGATGTTAGCGATTCGGAAGATGAGAACGAGAATACCTCGAGGAAACGGCTTCGAGAGGGTGAAGTTGAGAAGCCTGAAGCTGAGAAGCCTGAAGCTGAGAATTCTGATGCTGAGAATTCTGATGCTGAGAAGTCTGATGCTGAGAAGTCTGATGCTGAGAAGTCTGACGCTGAAAAGTCTGAAGCTGACAAGATAAGTGCTCCCAAAAAGAAGCGCAAGATTACGGATACCGAGCGCGAACTTCGCCGAAGTCTGATGACATCTAAATCTCGGTGGCTCTATGATCGAGTCAAATCCCGATCCGACGCCAAGCAACAGAAGGCTGCCGCACTCGCAGAGCGCGCTGCACAGCTGAAGCGGAAGTAGTCCGAATTAATACGCCAGATGCTTCAATTCCTTTGTCGTCGTTGTCTAATCTTCGTTTCTGGTGCAACTGTTGCGTTTTCAGTGGCGTACTTCGAAAGGCAAGAGGACTTACCAGCGTGCCTCTTGCTCGCGCACTCCTGCGTTAGTGCATGTGCCGGTGAGATTCCAAGTGTATTAATCATCAGGATTCGTGAGTTCTCTGGCGTTGGATGGTGTTACGGTTGCCTTAGCTTTTGGGATTACTGCCACAAGCTTCAGTTGGTGGGACAAAAGCATAACATTCTTCGCTGCTCTCGGTTTTGTGCTGCTTTCTTTGGCCGCAGTCATCATTGGCCGCGTACATGAACGATTCACACAAAGACCGGGAGCCCGAGAGGAGCAGAATGACCTTGACCTGGCAGAACTAGACATCGAGAACTCCTTCGAGAGGTTGCAACAACTGGAGCATGGCCCCCCTCCCACAAACTATTTCCTCTCCGAAAAACCTCGACCCGAGCTCACTGCAGAGGAGCGTGACGCGGCAGCGGGACTGTTCCTGGAGGACTGTCCCGTTAGGAGGGTCACCGAAACCGTACTTCACCAAGGGAGTCCATTACAAATATATAACGAGGAGTATTTCAGTCACTAGACATGATGAAGGCGCAGCTACTCTTCTTTCTGCAAACGCCTGATCGCTTGGGAGTGCGTTAAGGCGAAAGCTAAACCAGCCACCATGATACCGATGCACATGTAGAAGTGAATGTGTTGCTTGTCGAATCCAAACCACACCTCATGAGGTCGAACGACGACCATCAACTCCAACCGGTGGTGGTTGGTGATAGATGATCCTACTGATGTGACAAGCCGGTAAACTCCATGACTGGAAGGAAGGCGGACTTGGATGGTATGAACTCCGTCCACACAGGTGCTGACGCCTGACAGGGTATGCTCCATGCGCCTCAACGTCCAATAGGTAGTCCGGATGCATGAGGGGACTCCGTCTAGCCAGGAAGAAAACTGCACGCGCAACTGAGATGATGGGTAGTAGGGCTCCGTGCTCGGCACGTCCCCATTCTTTGGCCAGTCCAGAATCCACGCCGTTTCAACGACGAACATTTCTCGCTTGACCCACGACAGGATGGCAGCGCTGAGTGCAGTGTCCATGACCGCCTTCGATGTGCGAACCGTACGACCGAGACCGTTGTCTGTGCCTTCAGCAACCACCGCTAATCCACACCTCACCAAACTGATTCGATTTCCGGCGAATGATCGAGTGGGCAGCTCTGTAGCCGTCAGAGGGGTGGCAATGGCGCCGAGGTCTGATTGCAGCCCTTCACACTGAACAGGGTCGCCTTCTTCTAAAACTAGCAAAGAACCTCTGTGGTCTACGTGATTGCGCATAGCTACTGACGTCTCAGAGGTTAATGCTCCATTGGCGTTCACGATCAGCAGGGGGTAGATTTCGATGTTACTGGGACTCGGGATGGAATCTACCAGTTGGCTCTTCAGTTGGAAGTCGTTAGGCCTTAGGCCTGGTTCTCGAGCGTTGAACAGGGCGGCATCTCCATATACAGCCGTGAACAGCAACGCGATGACCTTCATCATCAATTCCGATTATTGCCCATGGCTACACCCTGATACGAACATAGTTTGTTGCCGCCTGTAGCTGGTAGCCCCTGCACCAACTCATTAGAAGTAATTGACGCATTTCCAATGACTGATCAACGCTGGGCCGATTTATCTTCTGACGAGTCGGATGACATTCCGATATTCCAGAGGCCTAACCTACCTGAAGAACCCTGTTGTCAAACGCGCGACAGGCGAGGAAGGGACAGAGGCCGAGGAAGGAGTCGAGGCCGCGGCATGGGAGGTATGGGGGTCCGCAGAGATAGGTACGGGGACGAAGCAGCTTGGTTTTCGGAGCCCAGCGCAGCGAGCCTGCCATCTGTCGAGGCTACGATAGCTGCCAAGACACAACAGCGGAGGGACCAGACATTTCAGAGGTCCCCCCTGACCGCAAAGGCAGCCACTTTCAAGGACACTACAAGCAGGCCATTTGGTCGTTCCACTCAAAGGACTGCTCATGTCAGGGAAGCAATTGAGAAACCAGTCGGAAATCCTTTCGGCGACGCCAAGCCTGTCGATAGTTCAGGGCTGTATGCTCCCAAGCCTAAGGAGCCAATGAAGCCTAAAGAATCGGCAGAAACAAAACATGCTAAACACCGAGACGTAAAAGTCAAGCGAAAGGAATCATGTGGTGAGAAGATTGCAGACCTCCCTGAACGACCAAAGGAATCTGAGAGATGTAGGCCCGAAAAAGTTGACCGCCGACCAAAGGATGTCAGCCCGAAGGACCACCGATCAAGGGGTCACACCATGTTGCATAACCAGAGAGGTCGTGGAGCCAGACGAGGGGCGTGTCGTGACAACAAACACGACCTCAAGATTCAAGCGAAAATTGTCCAGGGAGCCTCGATTTCCAACCGCTTTTCTGGTTTGGGACTCGATGAGTCTTCCGAGCCCGATTAGCCATCGTTCTGCAATTCACACTGCTGTCAAAAAGAGTCAAAGCGACTCTCAGATGAAGGTCCCACGTTCCACCTAGACTTTCGAGGTGGCGGCTCAGGGGCGGCCACTGAATTCTCACGGTATCGGCGGGGTCTCAGTGGGATCGTGGGCTCTTCAGACACTGCTTGTAGTCTGGGCACACGGACGTCTGTAGTGGGCATGGGGTGGTCGGCGGCGATGGCGTTCTCGGCGGGGTCTGGTTCGGTAGTTTTCCGCTTTGGGCTCCTTTTTATCTTCTTGCGTTTTGGCGTCGTCGCAAGGAACGCCTCAGCTAGGACTACAGGGTCAACATCCACGGGTAACCTTGAACAATCTCCCACTCGCCAAATGCCGACTCTGAATGCGCGCACCGCAAGGGTCTCTGACAAGTGTAGAGCCTCGGTTTCTGCAGTGCTACCCTCCAGCGGTTTGAATAACTTGGCCACGACCTCGTCAAAGTCGTCAGCCGGCCGTGGAGCCTTCGCGACCGCTGGCCATCCGTGAGAGTCCAAATAGTGCGCCAGTCTGTCAGGTTTGGCATTCAGGTAGCAGGAGATCTCGAGGTCCTGGACAACCTCGTCTCTCTGTCTCCGAGTGTCGAGGAGGGTGTCAGCCCAGGTCAGGGCAGCCTCACTCTCACTTTGCAAAATCTCATTCCAGTAGTAGCGGTAGGATAGGAGGGAGAGTGTCAGACCCTCCCCCTGGCGAAGGCCTTTGAGTTCCTCAATTAGCTGTACTTTCCTTCTAACTAAGCCGTCCATGGGACTAATTTCTCTTTAAACATCCCACGTTAGTTATCGAGACCAATGGTGGCTTTTTGCAGAGCCCAATTTTCATCTTCGAGGTGGTACGAGTCGTCAGCAAGGGAAACACCTCTTAGGTGGGACGCATCAGAACCAGACAAGACTTATGAAATGGCAAAATCTCTATGGCCTCGAAGGAAGACGTCGTCAGGAAGCTAACTGGGTGGTTCGGTTTCATCTCTGCTGGGTTGCTGCAGGTCATATTGGCAATCATGCACTTGGCCTCTATGAGCGCCACTCTCCGCTGGCCTGAGGATGGCTTTCTCGACGATGTCAACGGTATTGGGTGGTTCAACAACGCTTGGCGACGACTCTTCACCTTTGTCCCCAGGTGAGAGATCTACTAACCCTTGACCCAGCCTCCTAATGGACAATTGGACTCCCATGCTATTTGGGTTATCTGGTGTGGCAGCACATATCAAACGGTTTAAGACTACCAGAAGTATTACGAATGACTATGGGAGCTACCTTTGCTTTCTGGTCATAGAAGCGCTGTGGGCTTCGATGGGCTACGTTGGCAATTTTGGGTTCATTGTCGGAATGTTCGAGCTGCTCACAGGTCTGTTCTGTGTGGTGGGTCTCCTAATGGATGCAGACGGCTCACCGTTCCTGGACATTGAACTCAAAGCCTCCACCGAAGATATCAATGTGCAGTTGTAATATCGACACCTAACTCCACACACAATCTTGTGCAGTTGTAATATCGACACCTAACTCTACACGGAATCAAAAGGCAACACGGACTTCGAAATCAGGCGACAGCCTCCACAGCTTTACAGATGTCCTTGTACCCCTCTTCAGGCAACCTTGACATGTAGAGGATCACTGGAAGCCAGTCTGGATGTGCATACCCTCTGCGATTTACATTTTTTTGCCAGCAGAGTTCCGAGTTCCATTCCATACACACGAGGCAGCGGATTCAACCGATCTCCCAGGAGAACGTCCACGCTGGCAAATGCGTCGCCTGCGGAGTACTCACACTGCACCACAGATGCAATTCCACTTTCTCGGAGCAGGAACACCTGCAGGCAGTCAGTGAACACAGTCAGGTGAAGCTGGTAATCACTACCACCTATATTGAAGAGATGTTCTGCAGCAGCCATTAAATTTGGACAAATTTTTATTCGGCGTCGTTTCCACCATCTTCAGTATGGACTTTTGAAATTGAGGAGACCGATACCTTGTCATCGGAATCGTCTCCACTCCTCTCTGCAGCATGGTCATCTGGAATTGAGGCGTCCGATATCTCGTCATTGGAATCTTCAATTGGCCAGTCACGTCGAGTTACGGGTACGTTTGCCGCTGTGATCGATGCCAGACGCAGAGGAAGGGTTCGAACGAACTCTCGATTCAAGCGAATTTTTTTGTCGAGTCGCAGACGGAACTTCTCCTCAGAGAACGACCCCGGCGATGACGAAGTTGGAGTTCGCTCAACGCCCCCAGGACGCGGGCTCCATAGCAGAGATACGCCTGTGACTGCCGTCACCAGTGATCTCGGAACCTCCAAAGCTTCTGCCAACGCACTTGAAATTGACCTCTTCCTTTCGGGGGTGGACGTAGGCGTCCTGATTCCCTCCCTCCTCTTCCAGGCCGCTGCTTCTCTCTGCTGCATCATGTACTCCAACCAGCCTTCCTCGTCTTCGGATGGGATATCAGCCAGTTCTTGCCAAATGTCGTCTTCGGAGTGGAAGTGGGGAGGCACGGACTCACTCCTTCTGGGTGGGACGTGGAACCGAACTTTGCGTTCGTCTTGTGATTCTTTACGGCGAATTCGGTGCGGAGACCCTCTACGTTTTCGCGCATCCAATGCAATTTGCACCTCGCCCTCCAGTCGCTGCCTTCGTATTGAGCGAAATCGGGTCCCTGTGACGTCACGGAACTCGCTTGCATGTCTACTGCGGTAACCTAGTCTGTGGGGGCCAACGTACACCTCTTCTACGTAGGGAGCGAGACTGTCGAACTTGCCGATGAGGGAAGCGGTGTCTGAGGATAGCGTAGGGGAGGGCCTGCGATGCATGGGAGAGCCAGAATCGCTTTTCTCCTCTTCTCGCCCGTACCAGGAATTCCATGGCAAATTCCAGGGGTACACAAATTTTTCTGTCGAGTTGATGAAGGGGCTTGGGAGCTCATCCCGTGGCCTTCGAAACTGCATTCGAAGAGCCCGGTGTCGTAGGCCTCGACGGACGTCGGACTCCTCCTCGTTCTCCCTCGACCGCTCCTCCATTGTGAAACGGGACTTGGTGCCCATGGGTCTGTCAGCAGACACCACCGGTCTCTGTCTGGGGACTCCAAAAATACGTTGAATGCCTCCAACCACACTATGCGGTAACCACCGGGCTACTCTTCTCGTGGCCTGCTGCTTGTCCTTGTCTATGGAGGCGGCCTTATTTACCATACGGGTTACTTTTGGCGCGTAACGGCGGCACTTTTCTGGGTGAGATACCACTCATACCTCACCGACAAATTCACCGTCATCATCAGAGAGCGACTTGAATTCCTGCTGCCCCCTGAAGGTCCACCCTTCTGCGCCACCATAAACGTAGGCTCTCTTGATATCGTATGGCCTAAACTGTGACTCATCAGGCGTTGCAAACTGCCGATCGTCTCCAACGATATGCAACGGGAACAGTTCAGGGGCTACGGTCCTCATTGTGTGGTAGTGGTAGATCCTTGGAAAAGACAATACGCGACCAGCTACTCGCCTGATGTAGTGGTGGTTATAAGCATACCAGAAAGGGAAGAAGATGAGGAAGGTCCGCATTAGGGTACCCAACCTAGTGAATGGGTCTAGGTGATCCTGGATGGTCCTAACTGAAACCACTCACGTAATTTGTGTAGTAACCGGCACCTACTGTCGCTAGGGATTCAACGACATCAAGCCAAAAGAAGGCGATCACCCCGTTCGACGTCCCAAAGACGCCGAGAACCACAAACATTTTTATGGCCTCTGAGAGGAAATCCGCAAGAGCATCCAGGTGGATCAGGGCCCCCCTTAACCCGGGCATGTTACCTGACAACGCTATTAACGCCAGCCCTTTGATGGTCTGCGCAAAAACCATGCACACTGCGACTGTTGCGGGACCGAACGCTGCGTCTACTAAGCAGACGAAGCTCATGCATCTAAAAAGCACTTTCAGGGCAGGCCCTAGACAGGCTGATTTAAGGCGGTAGCCACTCTCACCGTCCATAAGATACCACAGCTTCTGATCTCCCACATTACCGAAGATCAAGAGGAAGGAGTCTGCTTTGTCGAAGAGATAGGAGATATCCACGAACCGCTAGTTGAAGCATACGCTGGACCTCACCATTACAAAGAAGTACGCCCAGAGGCTCCAGGCAAAAGGGGTGGTGAGTGCCTCTATCGGTGGCTTCCGCCAGTGCACCGGAGCCACGGAGTTCGGCATCGTCACCGCTGCGAAGTGCGAACCATACTTGCGGTAGTTCATCTTGAAGCATGAGATTGTGACGTAACTTGTGGGTTGCTTTAGTTCGCCAAGCAAGAACAAAATGCAGGCTGCGAGTAGTGGAAGCGCCATTAGAATCTCCACTACTCGCCTCTTCGCGGAGAAAAAAGCTTTTGGCATCAGCGGCAACGAAGTAATACCCGTCAACACGTAGTAGTACCAGAGGGCGAAAAGTCTGCTCAATTCCTGGACGACCCCTACAGCAGCCAAATACACAGCCACGTCGTCGACTGTGTAAAAGAGCGTTGACGCTCACGGGCAATGAGAACCGGGTCAATGACGAAAGTCATCATCCGCTGCATAAGACTTCTCTCTGTGCCTCACCGACAACGAATACTTCCAGATGGCCATCCTAATAATACTGCCAACCAGGAAGTGGTGCTTGAGAAACAGGGAGTCAAACGCCACCAGTAACAGCAAAATCAGAAAGAGGAAAGGTTCATCAAAACTGACGGCGAATCTGGCCCCCAACACAGTGCCCGCTCCCAGTACGTACAAGCAGTACTTCCTGACGGGGTCATCAAACACGTTCATCGGCTCCGGCAACACCACTCCCAGATTCACCACAACCGATTCAAACACGCCTGGCCGCCAGCAATATGCGCTGGTCAAGAGGCCAGCGAGCATCCACATCGCCGCCTTCACTGCGATGCGCACCCGCCGCGGCCCAAGGCGCGAGAAGGACACGTTGCCGGCGGCGAGGCGCTGCACATCCACAAAGGCTGGGTGGTCGGCATGAATCATGCTGCTGTAATTAGTTTTTGCATGATCGAAGGTGAAGTTTTCGTGGATAATTATTTTTTTCTTAAATGGAACGGCGAGTGATAGTGCTACCATCGAATGCCGATCCTGCCACTAGAAACATTCCATTGAGGGGGAAAATCTTGGCTACCGCAGCACTTACGGCCGTTTGGACGTTTCTGACGCTTGTCGCTATAATCATCGAAGGTGGAATCCTCAGTTTCGATGAGAATCCAATGCTAGGAGTTTCCGCAACAACGCTAATCTCCATAGGCGGGCTGAGTCGAAGAATTGTGGTGGCCGGTGAATGGTATCGTCTGTTCTGGAGTCACATGCTGCATGCTGGACTGCTACATTGGCTGTTCAACTGCGTTGCTTGGTTTCCCGTTGGCCTCATTCTAGAACCTGACTGGGGCTCATTCAGGTTGCTCTGGGTTTACGGCGCTTCAGCCTTGACGGGCAATTTGCTCTCTGCCACCCTAGATGCTCACAACGTTTCTGTTGGAGCATCTGGCGGCATACTAGGTTGCTTCTCAGGGCTTGCAGTGTACATTCTCGAATTTCGTCGAACCATTCCATTCCATAAGATTTGGACTGGAAGCGTTTTCTTCATGATCCTCCTCACCATTGCAACGGGATTCATGCCTTACGTTGATAATTACGCGCATCTTGGAGGATCAGCTGGAGGCTTACTCGCCTCCTTAAGCACGCTGAGCACCTGGGGTGTGAAGCAATGGCGGACCAACCCGCTACCTGACGTCACCAAGGTTCAAGTCTTCGACGTAAATTCGAGAGCCTGCAGACTGAGTCTACGGAAGAGCCACAGCCCCTACGATGTTGACATCTTCGAGAAGGGGTACGGCATATGGCTGGTTCGAGTCGTAAGCTTTCTGTTGCTCACCTGGGGCTGGGGGGTCATGGCGTACTACTTGGGCTACTGTGATGCCTGCTACACGCCTCCTGGTCAACTCTACGAAATCATCACGTCTCAGTTATCTGGTACGTCGAGCTCTGATGAGTTCCTTAGTCGATAGCTGACATGAAGGATCACCAGCTTCAAGAACTTCGAGTTCATACGAGAATCTGTCGTTTTAATCTGGTTTTCTAGAATGTCATTGTCGCTTTTCACAACTAGGCAGTGCCTGCAGCTCTCAAGGCCAGGACTTGTAGCCCTCTCGAGAAGGTTCAAATCGTCGTCGCCTTTCGCCACCGCCATCGGGATAGATTTAGGCACGACAAACTCCTGCGTGGCAGTCTACGATAATGGTCATGCCCGAATCTTGGAGAACGCCGAGGGTGGTAGGACGACGCCATCGTATGTCGGGATCTCGGATGATAAACGGTTAGTTGGAGCTGGAGCCAAAAAGGAGTTCCTCCGAAATCCACTTGGAACTTTTTTTGCTACCAAGAGACTGATTGGAAGGCGGTTCCTTGAGGTCCAGAAGGATCTCAAGGATCTTCCATTTAAGGTCGTGGAGGCGCCATCTGGTGACGCTTGGCTGGAACATCAAGGTCGTACATACTCTCCGAGCCAAATCGGCGCTATGGTTCTCTCTAAGATGAAGGAATCAGCTGAAGCTGCATTGGGTCACAAGGTATCCGACGCTGTCATCACAGTGCCAGCCTACTTCAACGACGCACAGAGGCAGGCAACTCGAGATGCTGGTCGAATCGCTGGTCTGAACGTTCTCCGAATCATTAACGAGCCAACGGCTGCAGCGTTAGCGTATGGAATTGATAAACGGCAAGGTCAAAAGATTGCCGTGTTCGACCTGGGAGGCGGCACATTCGATATCAGCATTCTGGAGTTTAAGGATGGTGTATTCGAGGTGAAGGCTACCAACGGAAACACGCATCTCGGAGGAGAAGATCTGGACATGGCTTTGTTCAATTACATCTGCGATGAGTTTACAAAGAAAGAGGCGGTGGACATTCGAGAGAACCCCTCAGGCATCCAAAGAGTGAAGGAAGCTGCTGAGGAGGCCAAACGGGAGTTATCGTTAAAGGAGACTACTACTGTATCCTTGCCCTTCATTGGACAGTCCCCCTCAGGTCCCGTGCATTTGGAGGTCGATGTGTCAAGACGAACCTTAGAGGACTTGGCCAAGCCCATAATAGACAAAACTATACCCGCCTGCAAATCTGCCATCAAAGACTCTGGGGTCGACGTCAACTCCATTGAACAGGTGTTGCTTGTAGGAGGAATGACCCGTATGCCTTTGGTTGCAAAGACTGTCAAGCAAATCTTCGGCCGGAACCCCAGTAGGGCTGTAAATCCCGATGAGGCGGTCGCATTAGGAGCAGCTATTCAAGCGGGGGTTCTCAAGGGCAACGTGAAAGACGTGCTGCTGCTGGACGTCACTCCATTGTCCCTGGGTATCGAAACGCTTGGAGGAATCTTCACCAAGCTCATCAACCGGAATACTACAATCCCCGCCAAGAAAAGCAGGACATTCACCACCTCCGCTGATGGGCAGACGAGGGTCGGCGTCAGGGTCTTTCAGGGGGAGCGAGCTCTTGTGAAGGACAACAAGAGTCTTGGGGATTTCGATCTTGTCGGCATCCCAGCCGCTCCTCGAGGAGTTCCTCAGATCGAGGTCACCTTCGAAATGGACGCTAACGGCATTCTTGACGTAGCGGCCGTAGACAAGGAGACTCAAAAGAAGCAGCAGATTACCGTTCAGTCCTCTGGAGGTCTTTCGGAGGCGGAGATTGAGGAGATGGTGCAGGAGGCCATCGACATGAAGGAGGCAGACCAGGCAGCCAGAGAGAAGGCTCTCGAGGCGGTGAACGCTGCTGAGAAGTGAAGTGAATAGATTGTATGCTTTTCCGTACAGTGAATGAAAACTGACAACGAAGTAGTTGATTTGTCTCTGTGTCTGTGTTCTGAGTGAAATACTGCAATTGTATCCGAGGATGCCTCGATATGACTACGACAGCTATGACAGCTACGACAGCTACGACACATACAAACGTCGGCCCAGACGATACACAGATGATAGCCGAGACAAACGGAGACGTCGCCGACCACCACCACGAAGGAGAGATCCGCAGGAGTACCAACTGAGTCTGAGGGCACCTTCAGCTCCAGCAATTATTTCAGCGAACCCAGTGCAGTTCGCAGAGCATGGCGTCGGATTCTTGTCAGCGGTGCAGTCGAGGTCCATGTTGACCTGCAACTCCGAGTTTCGAAACGTC